>NW_017671512.1:78510-168930 GCF_001879085.1 Nicotiana attenuata
TTGTTCACTTAGCTTTATTAATCGTTTTTGAGTTTTTTTTTAAATTTCCTTAGTTTAAGGAAGTACCTATGCTGATTTGGTTCTAATTGATACATATTGCTTTAATTACTGCTGAACTATGTTTCCTGCCTTATTTGCTGCCTGTTCTTTAAACTATAAATCCTGCTTTTCATTAACACAACACACGAACACATTGGTTCAAAAACTCTCTCTCACACAAATACATTCTTATGCTCTTTTTTTCTCCGGTTACTTGCTGTTGTTCTAAGTCAGCCGGCTGTAACCAAGGCTGATTACTCTACTCTCTTGTTTCTCACTTTGTGTTTACTATCTTCTTTACTGTTATGTTCCGATTTCAATTCAAGTTTCAAAAACAATATGCTTCTTTTACTGCTTCAATTCATCCTGTTTCTAGTATGTTTTCACTTTTGGTTTTGTTGTTCAACCTGCAATTAATATGTTTACTTTATCACTTTACTGCATGCTTCTGAATGTGTCCCCTCCCTTAGGCTTATCATGTTTATGAAATGTTATCCCCCTCCTAGTATACCCCAATATGGCCCTTCCTTACTTACGTTTCTCTGATTCCTGGCATGAACCTCTCTATGCAAAGTAGTTGGCTATCCTTAAGTAATATGATTCTGTGTTAATTCTGAAGTTCCCTACCCCCTTAGCATGTTGCTGATTCTATACTTAAGTGCTCTTGTAACTATGTGTTTATCTATGTGACCTATGTATCCCCAAATCCCACTACCCCTGTTTGTGGTTGCTGAACCTGCCTTGGTCCTATGTTTCTTGGTTATGTATGAACCTGTTTTGGTTGTTGTGTTTGGACTGTTGCTTGTTACTCTACTCTCTTTTCAAAACTGTCCTATTGTATAACTCCCCTTGTTGTTTTTTATAAAACTATTTCAAACAAGTCTCTTTTCAAACTGTTTTCCTGCTTAAATCTTCTCAAAACTATGTCAAGCACTCTCACTCTACTCTTAGACCACTAAGTTCTGCCCCTTTTTGTGTGAGCCTTGCCTTCGGACCCTTGAGCTCCCTCTGAACTTTGACACACAAAAGCTGGCCTTTCCACACTGCACTTACTCTGTCTTGGCTATGAAATTTGGGTGTGAGCACTGCCGGGATCCCTTGAGGTCCTTAGGGAACTGTGACACACCCGGATATGACAAAGGCTATGAAACAACCTTGGCATTTGAGGTTCTGGAAATCTGGGCCCGTTTTCAGGTTCTCTATAGTGTAACTTCTTATTTTCTTTTTCTACTTTTGTAATTCATTTCAATATTGGTCTGTAATAATTTGTTGTAAACCACTCCGGGGATGGATAGTGGAAAGGGAAGGGGTGGCTATGCATGCTTTAGCTATTAAAAGGGTAGAAAACATGTTATTAGGTTTATATTCCTACTTGCGCAATAGAAACCATGCTTAAGACTCATTTCATGCATTAGAGATCATGTTTCCTAGGACTTACACTTACTGTTTTCAGCATGTCCATTTCGCTATCATATCACTTAGAAAATTCTGTGTTAAATGTGTTAATAACCAGTGTTTTCTGCGATCATGTTCCTACTGCCATACGCACTTAGAGATCCTGTTTTAAGGCTAAACAACACTAACAAACATATCATCCCTGCATATTCTGGAAATCATGTTCAAACGTTGTAATATTTGTGCATATAGAAATCCTGCTTAGGATTCTGCATCTCTACGTATTAGATACATGTCTTTAAGATTTTATATTCGCTTACGCGCGCTTAGGCCAACTATGAATGCACAAAAAGGGGATAAAATAATTTTACTCAGTTCTTACAATTAACTGGCGATAATTTTATGTGCTGAACACCTAGAATAGCATGTTTAAACAACCTGTTTTCAATCAATTTTCCTTACTTCTGAGGATTGGTATACTATCTCACACCTAAGCAAGCCTTAGGCAACCGAGCTATTAAAATCGGAAATCTGCCTTCTTGTGTATGCTGCTTAATTATCAACAGGTTTTAAAATCAGTAGGCAAACTAATTAGGCTTTTCTGAGTAATACAACAAATCGTCTATCTGCTTACTTCTAAAAAAACACCTAGATGTCATGCCTTAGGAATCTGAATACTGTCCTTAACTGTGCTTGAGTCGTGCTGCTTATGTGTTTGTTTGAGGAGGAAACTCTAAGCCTTTTAATTGCTCCCATTTTGTGTAAAAGTCCTAAATGTTTTGACTGTCGCCTTAGAATTTTTGCCTTTTTAAAACCTTAGGGGTACGTCTAGAACCACCTATAGGTAGAGGTCCTAACTCCCTCCAGGATCATTAAGAAGGGACGGGTAGCAGCACGCGATAGGAATCCGAGACCAACACTCGCTTTGAATGACGAATAAGGGGACGGGAAGGGTAGACATGGATATGATGACCGGTGCGCTAATGCCACGCGTAGCCCCTTTCTAAGGAGTGATTACCGGGCATTGTACTGATGTAATCCTAGAGGCTAACCAACCTAGGACACCCCTTTACATTCGCAAATATGCTTAGATTGTACTTCTTTTCTAGCTTTTCATTAACTTTTTTTTTAAACATCTGTGTACTTAAACATAAATCCCCTACTATTTGAGCCATACTTGTTTATTTGTTAATTGTACAAATCCACAAAAAAAACTGTTTGGCCGGGAACCACACTAGTGGATCCTGAGGGGTGCCTAACACCTTCCTCTTAGGATAATTTCAAGCCCTTACCCTGTCTCTGGTTACCAAATGTAGTTATAAATGAACCCTGTAGGTGCCCAAACGCACCTTAAATCGTTAGGTGGCGACTCTTCAAAAAATACAAACCCCTTTCCCAAAAGGAACGAGTTGTCTCAACCAAAATGTCATAAACCCGATTCCGCGAGAAAAAGGGGGCGCGACAGTGGGTTATCTCCTATGAGCAGGTTAGCGATTGTGTGGTATTGATGAAGCTTCAACGAAGAATTCTACTGGCTATCCAGTAAGGGATTGATTATGTGGATGTGGCTAGTGATTCAGAGTGTTCATAAAATGTTTAATAGAAAGATTCCGAGAAATTTGGCGGGTTGATTGTTCAAGATCATATCAATGAGGAAGAAGGAATATTGGTGGGTTCCAAGGTTATGTAATTGTAGCTCCAAGCTAAGTGGGAGAGCCCCACCGTCTATGATTGGATTATATGGTTGTCTACTTGTGAGGTTTCTGGTTATCAACATATTGGTGGGTTATTACGACTAAGGAAAGAAAACATCAGTGGTAATTTCAACAAAAGATTTGGGGAATGTGTGCTATATTTGTCCTTATCGATTCATGTTCAGGCTTGGGGTAGACTCAAAGTTTATGCTTTGTGTAGATGTGATGTACAAGGAAAGTAATTCAGCCTGGTGCTCCCTTTAGAGGGTGTTCATATGCTAGTAGAGCCTTGGAGTTGATCATATTCGGAATGAAGTCGGAGCAGGTGACTCTTAACAACGGTTCTGGTGGATTCAAAACTTTAGTGTGGTGCCTAAGGATTTCGAGTCTGTGGTGTGGTTAAGTATCGAGCTGTTGTAGTGGATTGTGAAAGTGACTTGGAATGTTCTATGTTATCATTGGGTATGTGGAGCAGTATTGGTGGAAGGGAAGTAGTAACTTCGGATTCGCGGAAGGTCTTGCAGAACAGGTGTAACAGTTAGCGATGCTATTGTGCGCTAAGGAGAACATGAGATGGTTCATGGGTATTGAGACGACATGGTCTCGTGTAATAAGGTCACCCAGGATAAGTGCGGATTGGGTAGGTTATATGTTGAATGAAGCTATTATTATTACTAAGGAAAGTCCAGAGTAAATTAGAAGAAGTCGGATCGGTTAGCAATGGTTGAATTGGCATAATGGTGGCAATGAATAGTTCCTTCGGCGCGTTAAGTTATGCATGTGATTTGTGGCAGTACATGCGAGGCTTGACGGCCGCCGTAATTTGATTTATTTGGAGGCATTCGAGTACTATGGCCTGTTATGTGTAGATGGATCCCGGAAGACTTATGGTGGTTTAGACCACTACTTGAGGATTGTACTTTCTACGATTACGGGAATTCAGTCACGTGTTGCAATGGTTCTCCTTAAACGAGCTAAGTAAAAGGCTTCGATATGATGAAGTGCTTATTCTATTAGTGGTTCGGGAGTTATGGTGAAATGTTTGTACTGTCGCGTGTTGTTATGTTAGGTGCAATGAGCGGCATGGGAATCAGAAGTTGAGGATCAAGGTTGCAGTTTGGTGTCGACAAGAATGTCAAGAGCTCGAATGAGCAGGAAAGGATTCACATGGTTAGAGTAAGCTAGCATTGTCATTAGCTTCACCTGAGATCGGTGTCCTGTGTAAGAGGCTTTGCATACTGATTGCGATTCTTGATTTTCTGTACAGCATTAGTGTGGCCGGTGGTATGGATGTGCAGACTTGTTACCTGGTGCAGAAGGCCATGGGAGCGTGTCCCACGGGAAGATTGTATAAGTGTGACATGTAGTCACTTGATTGATTGTAGATAGAAACCAAGTGTGGAGATTTTGGTACTATCGCTAATGTGAGAGTTTAGGCCTGAAAGACGCTCTATTCACTTGGTTGTGAATTGTGGAAGTTGTTCCGAATTCGACAGTTGTTCTTGTGTGTCATGGGAAAAAGATCATTGTAGATTCTTGGAAGGGTATTGGCCCAGTATGGTACGGTCAGAATCGGCTTGAGGTCCGTGGAGGGATCTATAGGTGAGTGTGTGCTCTATATCGGGCCGGATGTGTTCAGTTCAGCATAGCGTTGTTTATGGAGGAGTCTTCGGGCCTCGAGTGTTATTTCTGTCATTAGCTATTCTGTGTAATCTATATTATGCCGGGTGGGTTGTGAGGTGGTTTGATTATTCGCACATGTATTGTGATCCCGTGTAGCTTGCGGTGTTATATGAGCAGGATGGCTCTCGAGATGCAGGTCACTTATTGCACCTTAGTTGTGCTTGAGTTTTGTGGCGTATGGCGCTATCTGTCTCTCCAGGGATGGTATTATGCACTTTGCGTGCTTGTGATCGACATGCGGGTATTTCGGAGGTATAAGCGTTCTAGCTCGGTTAGTATTTCCTTATAGATTATTATGTGCGGATCAGGTGGCACGCTGCCACGGGTATGTTGTTTGGATCGGGTGGCACGTCGCCACGAGTATCATGGTTGGATCGGGTTGCACGCCACAACGGTATCATGTAGGGATCAGGTTGCACGCCACAACAGTGTGATGTTGAGTATAGTTCCCCCTATATCTATTATTGTGTGTTTGTTTCTCATTTTTGAGGAAGGTTCATAACATCTTTTCGGTTGTTTAATTAGTTACTCGGGTTAAGTGGTTCTTTCCAGAGCTCATTTTTCCTTATACACATTCGAGTTGGTAGCTTGTTGGCACATTGTGGCATCATGTGAGATTTTGGCAGTGTCTGAGGTGGCTTATTTCCTGGGCAGCTTGTACTGGGTGATACAAGATTATTGGACCTAGGATAAGTGCGATCAGATTTATACGAAGCATATTAAAGAGAAAATATCGTTATTTGGTTCATAATGAGGTAATTGTTCTTGTCAAGGGAGATACTCAATGAATTGTTGACTCGGCAGTTGGTTATGAATTCCTACACATCTCTTCCATTGTGGGAGCATTGCAAGAGTTGGAACAGGACTTATATGTGTTATGAGGTGTGTTGTGGGCATCGTATTCGTGGAATTTCAACTAATATTACCAAAGGAAGTTATTATGGTCATGTGAATTATGCGGTGCATGGTGCAAATTCAGCAAAGGTATGCAATCATGTTGGTACAGTGTGTAGTGGTTGATACGGTGTTCGTATATTTGAAACAGACCTGGTGGAGAATTTCGGATGTTAAAACTTGGCTATAAGGCCTATTTGCCTAAATAAAAGGGGGAAATCTTCATATTGGCTCGAGCTAATGTCCTCAACTGAGTTGTGGTAGCACGGGTAGGTGCACAAGGTGTCAAGCAATGATTTCAGACAACTCTGGAGCAGTTCTTAGCATGTTCGAGGATGAACGTATGTCTAAGTGGGAGAGAATGTAACCATCCGACTAGTCGTTTTGAGCTCTAGCGCGTCTTTGGGCAGTTTGAGGCCATGAGCAGCTTCATTTCAGGTATTGTGACTTGTACGCGTGGTTGGAATTGAACTTCGGGAAGTTCTAAGTTGATTTGGAAAGAAAATTCTCATTTCAGAAACTTAAGTTGGAAGAATTGACTAAGGTTGGATTTTTGAGTAAACGACCTCGGAATAGGGATTTGAAGGTTCCAACAGGTTCGTATGATGATTTTGGACTTGGACGTATGTCCGGATCGGGTTTTGGATGACCCAGGAATGTTTCGGCGCCTATTGTGGAAAGTTGGCATTTTGGAAGGATTTCACAAATTTGGGTTGAAGTGAATTTCAATATTATCGACATCCGTTTGGGATTTCGAGCCTGGGAATAGCTCTGTATGGTTATTTTGCTCTTAGGAGCGCGTCCGGATGTTAATTTGAAGGTCCGTAGGTCATTTCGGAGTCATTCGGTGAAAGTTAGAAATTTGAAGGTTTTTAAGAAGTTTGACCAGGAGTGTACTTTTTGACATCGGGTTCGGATTCCGATTCCGGAAGTTGGAGTAGGTCAGTAATGTCATTTAGGACTTGCACGCAAAATTTAGTGTCATTCCGAGTAGTTTAAGTATGTTTCGGCGCGTTCGGAGTAAGTTTGAAGAATTTGAAATTTCTAAGTTGAATCAATTTGGTTTGAGGTATGATTCTTAGTTTGATGTGGTTTTACGCGTTCTGGGGGGTCGCTCCGTTTTATGATTTAAAACTTATTGGTATGCTCGGGCGGGGCCCCAGGGGCCTCGAGTGTTAACCGGACGAGGCTTGGACCAAGTTTGAACTTGGATAGCAACAGCTGAAGCTCCCAGCTTTTGGTGCAATCGCACATGCGCTTGGAAAGCCACAGGTGCGAGCTCGCAAAAGCGAGGCATGAGTCGCAGAAACGGAAATGCATGGGCTGGCCAGGCACCGCGGGCGCGAAGAATTCTGCCGCGGGTGCGAAAGTGCAAGTGCGAAGAAATCCATCGCAGGCCCGGACATCGCAAGCGCGAGAGTTTTGCCGCGGGTGCGAAAGAGCAAGTGCAAAGAAATCATCGCAGGCACGGACATTGCAGGCGCGAGAGTTTTTCCGCGGAAGCGGAACCGCAGGCGCGGTGTTTCCCATCGCGGCCGCGAAGATCGCTGGGCAATGATTGTTTAAAACGGGGGTTTGAGCATTTTTGCTCGTTTCTTCATTCTTGGACAATCTTTGGAGCTTCTTGGTATAAGCATTCACCTAGCAACTTGGAGGTAAGTTAATCCCACCTATTCCAAGTTAAATACTTGGTTTATATATGGATTTGAACATGGAAAATTTGTAGAAATTGGGGTTTTGGTGGAAAACCTAAATTTTTGGTATTTTTTTTAATTTTGACTATGAATTTGGGCTTGGAATTGAGAATAAATTATATATTTGAGTTCGTGAAGCTATGGATAATGTTTATCTTCGATAATTTTTGGAATCAGGACACAATGGGCCCGAGGGTGGTTTTTATCGACTTTTTGAGCGGAGTTGAAAATTGTTGTGAATTGGATTAAAATGAGTATTAGAGTATATATTTATGGATTTGCACATTTATTGACTAGTTTTGGAGCGTTGGGCATCGGTTTGAGCTGTTGGAAAGGGCTTGAGAGCCGGCTATGGAACTTCGGAGCGAAGTAAGTCTCTTTTCTAACCTTGTAAGAGGGAATTAACCCCATAGGTGAATTCAATTCATGTGTGCTCTTATTTTCGGGAGCTACGTATGCACAAGGTGATGAGAGTCCGTACGTAGCTACTAGTTATGCATATGTCCGGGTAGTTCTAGGTTTACACCATGCCTTGCTGATACCGTTATTTGATTATGTTTATTATTTTCCTTGAAAAGAGTTGAGATTGAGTATGCTTATTAATTGCCTTGAAAAGAGTTGAAATTGAGGTTTTCGAGATTTAAAAGTTTTAATTTGAATTTTGTATTTTTGAAAGAATTGAGGAATATTATAATAACTTGAGAAATCTATGTTCAACCGCGTCGCAAATATATTCCGCGAGCAGGGTAAATTTTTACTACTCTCATGGGAGCGGGTCGTTCGTCTCGGAGGGTTATTAGATTCATCTATGGTTCGTGCCGTTTGATCCTCGGCAATGCACAGTTTACATTTATATGTTGCATTGGGCCATACGACCTCGGCATGATTTGCGCATAATAAATCTTTGGAACTAATAATAATTGATATTGCTTCATTGGCTAGAGATATAAATTGTTAGCTGACGTAAATCAATTGGAAAATTTCCTGTTAATAAAAGAATTGTTTACTTGTTATTGAGTTTTCAGTTGTTTTACACAATCCATGCTTAATTATAACATCGGTATTTTATTGTTAGCCCATAGTAAGAGTCGGAGTCGACCCCTCGTCACTACTTCTTCGAGGTTAGACTGGATACTTACTGGGTACGCGTTAATTTACGTACTCATACTACACTTGCTGCACATTTTTGTGCAGGTACATATATGTCTAGTGGTCTTGTGGGCGCAGAGGCGTGGTTAACGTGGGGACTTAAGTGAGTTGCATCCCATGTTACGATCCGCCGCCAGCAGAATCTCCTTCAGAGTTATTTATATTTTTCTTGTCTAATTTGTATTCCGGACAGATGCTATATATTATTCTACTCCCTAGTTGATGCTCATGCACTTGTGACACCGGATTTTGAGGTTGACTATGGGTTGTTCAGTATTGTAGCTGCGAAAATATTATCATTTACTCTGTAAATTTTATCTTTTACTATTTAATTGAAGGAAATTATGATTTTAAAATACTAAAATAAGTAATTAAGTTAATCAATTACTGTTGGCTTGCCTGACAGCGGCGTTAGGCGCCATCACGACCTTTAATGGATTTTGGATCGTGGCAATTACTTTCTACCAATTGTAAAGTAATTTAAACTAGTATGTACAATTATTTCTTTGTCACATTGGGTATCATTATTTTATTTTTGTAAAATGTCTTGAAGATAAGTTTTGCTCTACGCAAGTCCAAACATATTTATTAAATTATTTTTGGTAGTTTAACGCACTAAAGATCTAATCTTAATTTTTTTTTAACAATAAGCAAGGTAAGAGAACTTCAGTAACATGATCAACTAAAATAAATGCTTAACAATATATGAATTTATTAATAAATAGCATAATGATGCATATATATTACCATGAACCAAATGAATATATAGTGATATACCTGAAGGAGAATCGAACACAACTAGGATGTGATTGTGAAAATGAAGGTGGCAATCGCCCTGATGTCGTTTTATGAAATAAAAGCAATTTAGTAAATAATAAATAGAGATAAAAAGAAGAAGGAGTTTTTCCTCTTCAATTGTGTGTATTTACCCATCTATTACAAAACCTTTATATATGCATGAAAAGTAAAGAATCACTATTATAAAATAGTGGGAGGAATTACCACTAAAATATTGGGAGGAATGACCACTAAAATAGTAGGGGGAATAATCACTACACATTAAATAATGGGGCTCAACATGGACATCCATAATTATTATTTTCAACCGTTTGATCTTAGACGCAACATTTTCTCAGAACTCATAAGTAAATGTACTATGATGGGATTTCCCATTTATTTTATCAATTCATTATTGTCATTATATTTACTTTTTTCTAATATACGATGGCAGGCATTCACTTACTTGGTTTATTCCAAACTCGTAAGTAAATAGAGTAGTTCATTCAGTTTTTTGTCGATTTATCTTTGATATATATATGATTAAATCACCTTTGTTTACTGTAATAAATATTAAATTTTGAATATAAGTTTGAGAAACTTTCAGAAATCACTAAGTTTTAATGGTTATTAGCTAGTTGTAGCTACCATTTACTATATTACTTCCTATAGCTATGTTTTCAAGGTTTTTAGAGTGTATTCGATGTATTTAAGCTACTGCATTCATGAATACAGTAGCATTTCTAGGCGTGAAACAGGGGATTACAGCTAGACAGATTATTGTATTCGACTGTATTTGCGGCGTGAATCAGGGGATTACAGCTAGACAGATTATTGTATTCGACTGTATTCACGAGATGTATTTGTGAATGCAGTAACTTAAATAGCGCAATTCATGGTCTATTAAGCTGTTTTTAAACGGAAAGTGAATCAATTAACATAATAGACTCCTATATAACTCAACAAACTCAATTATAACACACAAAATTGTATTTCTAGTTATAAAGAAGATTCTCAATCGAAAAACACCCCAAAAATATAGCAATCTTCAGAGAAATTATATAATTACATTGAATACAGTTAAATACATAAAAATGCATCGAATACATAAAGTATAGCAGGTCATCTATAGTGCAAAAACATATGAATACATACTGCAGATACATTTGAATATAGCGAGACAGTGAATACGATGAAATACATGGAATACAGCGGGATAAATTAAAATATAATAAAAAAAGTCTCAGAAAGTCCAACAGTTAGTGTGGTGCCGAGGGCAGCCATGAGAGGTTTGACCGAAGCTGAAATCTTGAGTCTTTGGGTAGTATTATAGAAGTGAGGAAAAGCGTGATTTTCAAGCTTCTTATTGGAGCTAGTGAATGAAGCGGGATCGGGACTTTTTAATTTTCTGCTAAAAATTGGAGATGAGGAGATATAGCAGCAACGCAATGAATTGGCTCGATTTAGGAATAGTTTCAGATGCGGGTAAGGCAAAAGAACTATTCACACTCAAGCCACCTATTTTTGGTGTAATTGTATTTGGGGTTGTGATTTGGTCATCGACGTCGGATCGTCTATTTCGATGGAGGTGATGAGAGGCAATAGTTGCAGTGGCCATGTCCAGATTTCGTTGCAAAGCAACGGCCATCAGAATGGGGTGGGATCTTTCTCTCTAGGGCTTGATTTCGACATTGATTCAGAGCTCCAGCCCACTGAAAATGAAAATTTCTCGAGACAATAGAGATGAACCAGTGGAGAATAGTGATTGTATTCATGGAGAAAGACTGATGTTGAGAGAGAGAGAGAGGGTGGAGAAAAATTTAAAAGAATGAGAGAGAAAAATAATACAAAGAGTATTTTATGGCTTAAGGGTAGGAGGTAACCATAAATAGATATTTGGCTATAAATATCAAAAGGTAGCTATGTAATATAATTTTTTAAAAGGGTATTTATTTAAAATAAATAAGGTATTAACCTTTGCTATAGGAGGTAAAAATTCCTATAAGTTTTCTAAAGTGCATATGCGCTGCCCAACTCCAAGTCATAGGCCAGACATCTACATGAAATCAGGCTTCTGATCGTAAAAATTGCACGGGCGCCCTATTTGGGCGCCCCTCTTTAACCTGTAGTTGCTTTGTCTTTTTGTTTGCATCCGTACCCACTTTTTAAAAAACTTCAGCTTCCCTTTATAACTGAGAAACTTCAGCTCTATAGCTGAAGTTTCCAAGAGCTGAAGTTTTTATTTTATAACTAGGAAACTAGAGCAGAAGTTTTTATTTTATAACTAGCAAACTTCAGCTTTAGAGCTGAAGTTTTTATTTTATAACATAGAAACTTCAGCTCTAGAGCTGAAGTTTTCCAGTTACAACACAACTGAAGTTTTTCAGTTACAACACAAAAACTTGAAGTTTTTATTTTATAACTGGAAAACTAGAGCTGAAGTTTTTATTTTATAACTGGAAAGAGCTGAAGTTTTTGTTTTATAACTGGAAAACTTCAGCTGGAAACTGCTTAAGTTTTTATTTTATAACTGGAAAACTTAAGTTGGAAACTGCTTAAGTTTTTATTTTATAACTGGAAAACTTAAGCTGGAAACTGCTTAAGTTTTTATTTTATAACTGGAAAACTTAAGCTGGAAACTGCTTAAGTTTTTATTTTATAACTGGAAAACTTAAGCTAGAAACTGCTTAAGTTTCTATTTCATAACTACAAAACTTAAGCTCTAGAGCTTAAGTTTTTATTGTATAACTAGAAAACTTAAGCTGGAAATTGCTTAAGTTTTTATTTTATAACTGGAAAACTTAAGCTGGAAAACTGCTTAAGTTTTTCGGTTACAAAAACAAACACTTCAGCTGAAGTTTTCCAGTACAAAAGAAAAACTTCAGCCCCGTGGGCTGAAGTTATGTGAAAAAGCGGGTACGCTTGCAATTTTTTTGCAAAGCGGGCACAAGTTAAAATATGGCACAAAAAACGGGTATAGATGCAAATGTCCCCTTCTGATCAAACCAGGCATGTTAGGCCAGTTGTGGGCATAGCCCATGGATAGGCGGACTCGGGTGAAGTACACAAATAACCCTCAAAGTGAATGATTTTAAATTTTTATCTCCACTTGCCCTATGACCGAAAATTAAGTTTAATTAGTGTTGCTCCTCACTTGCTTTATGGATAGCATTTTTAACTTTTGACTTTAAAATTCGCCCATGAACAAGCAAGGGGTCAAAGGTTAAAGACCACATCCAAATGTGTCATATTTTTGCAATGTATTGGGCTTACTCTCCTTTTATGTGCTTTCTTGTCCTTGTAAGTTGTAATCTTTTATATTAATAGCGCGGGTTAGTCAATTTTCAGCTTTTTAATTAATAAAAATAGTCATTGTGATACAATTTCAAATTTTGTAGGTGAAACTCTATGAACTGCATGACAATGGCTATTTTTCAATTATGTTAACTAAAAAGTGGCTATTTGTGAATTTTATCCTAATTTTTCATAATCTATCTGCTTTAGAATGTTTTTTATTTTATTATCTTAGTATATGTATCTACGTAATTCAACTTGTGACGTTAGGACTTTGATTGTGACCTTTTGGACACCAATTTATTCTCACGACTATTATTAGTCAAATCATACAACATTTGAGAATGTAGATGGAATACTTGGACGAATACATCTTTTTCGGGTATTATAGTCTTTAACATATTCCCCATGGGAAAAGATAAAGGAAAAAAAGGCTAACATGCAGATTGAACAATTGGATACGAATCATTTCGTTGAATTAGTAAACTAGTGGCAACACGAAAGACCTCACCAACATCAACAACCAAAAATCCAGTGTAATTCCATAAAGTAAAAACGAAAAACCTCATCGAAGTCTATATTTTTTTTTTTTGCGTTCTAAAAGTTTTAGAACTGGTTAGTAGAACAGCTAGAGTTGAGGTACGGATTCGATCTTTATTATAAGAATTTTTATTAAATATATAAATTATTATTCCGAGCATAATATATGCTTTAAATCATAATTCTGCCTCTAAACGGATTAGATGAAAGAGGAATAGTATTTTACTCAAAGATGATTTTTCATATCTGAGAGTGATTGATTCTGCTCATAAAATGGACACACTTGTACGAAAATGGCAAAGCGACAATCAAAGATGCCAAGTATCAATATCTTGATAGCGAAGTTTTTGAGGCGTCGACAACATTCCGAGTGAAAACTTAATAAGGGGAAAGTTGTAATTAAGTTACAGTGTATAATTTGGGGCGACGGAAGAAATAAAGGTAAAAATTTACCCGCATCGGGTGTTTGCACCAAACCAGTAGATATATGACATGTGTGTTGCATATGGACTTCAATCATTTAACCATGGTAAATTACATGCATTCTCATCTAATTCAATTAATTAACCATAGTGAGTTAATATAGTTTGGTGTAAACACCCGGTGTGAGTAAGTATTTACCAGAAAAAAAAGCAAAAGAAAGGTAATTTAAACATGACTTTAAATTGTAGGGGT
Source organism: Nicotiana attenuata (assembly GCF_001879085.1). Lineage (NCBI taxonomy): Eukaryota > Viridiplantae > Streptophyta > Magnoliopsida > Solanales > Solanaceae > Nicotiana > Nicotiana attenuata. Next base: position 92,345 of record NW_017671512.1, read on the forward strand.
ACATCTTGTCGTAAGTTTGCTTACGTGGTTCACATATGAATGAAGGAATATGGGACTGTAGAAACGTATACAATCATCAAAAAAGAGGATTTGTTTGAGTATTGAGGAGTCATGGAATTTAGGCCAAAATACCAAATGAAAGTAGATCGATTTTTTTTATTTCTGAAGAGGTGCATATCTTGCCCCAATAATTAATTCTCGCTGACCACGTCCTATAGGGATCATCGAATTAATAGCAATAAACCCGGTTTGAAGAGGCTCATATACGGAACGACGCGAAATAATACCCGGGGCGGCAAATTCGATTAATTGAAATTCAGAAGCTGAAATTTCACCTCTACCATGTCGTAACATTATTTTTAATCCATTCAATTTGAATTGGTATTTTCTCCATCACAATTATTGTGAAGAGACATCTAAAATAATTAGTCTTGGACAGTTTATTTGTGAAAATGTATGTATAGTGATCACGCCCAACTATGCCTTATAAAAAGGATTCTGCGGACGTTGCAAATATAACCCGAGTATTACGCCCAGGGTCGAATCCACGGAGAGTTAACCTATCAACCACTATCTTCAGACCCACTAATTCTTCAGAACCAGCTTCCCAAATATTCAAATCTCAGTTGAATGTTCTTTAGCAACTACGCTTGCAAGTAACTAAATAGCTGTAAACTAAACTAATAAGGTTGTAAACAATTATGAGGAAAAGCTAAGGCAATGATTTCCCCTATTGATGGAATCCCTTCTGTTTATGCTCATACAAATTTACCAACACATCTCTATCAATCATGAACGCTAATCTTACCGCAAATCTCTCACGAGTAATCACAGTAATTTACTATTGCACTCTTTCGAGATACACTAGCTTACTTTATTTAGCACGATTCACTTTAGATTACACCCAAGGCTTCGTTATCCCTAATCCCGCATTTAAACCCGCAATTATAGATTCCTCTAATAATCTAGGAGTGGTGTTGTTCAACAATACCCTAAATATACACTCTTTTCCAAGTTATGCACACTAAATAGGCACAGCTAATTGAGGATCCTGTCAATTAACTACAACAGACACGAAGTTGAACAAATAGAGATTAAACCAGCAATTTGTATTCACATAAACAAGAAGTTCATCACCCAATAGGTTCCATCAAAACCTTAGACAAGGAATTTAGCTACTCATGGCTATGGGAAAAGAAACTAAGATTGAATTCATCATAAAAATCAAAAGAAAAGAAGAAAGATGTTTAGAGTATTCTCTCACAATGGTTTTCCTTGCTAAGAAACCTTAAAAATCAATACATGCCTCTCTTGGGCGAAGTCTAATGTTTTAAATAGGGTTTAGGTCTAAAAATCCCGTATTTGACACTTTGACCCCTGAACTTTCTGCGCCTACCGCGGTTCTGCCGCGGTCGCGGTAGAACCGCGGCCAATCACCCTCGCGGAATCACTGAAGTTCTGCAGTTGCTTTCCACCGCGGTTCTGCCGCGGTCGCGGTAGAACCGCGGCCAAACCAGTTCTCTGAATTCTAAGGGCTGGCAGGGCGTGGCTTCATTGGGAATTTACACCTTTGGCCTCTTTTCTCTAATTTTTGACTCCAAAACTGCTCCTTAGCATTCCTTGTACACATATCACCTGCAAATCATGAAAAGCACTAATAAGAGCATTTTGTTATCACTTTTAGCATTAAAACTACACAAGAAGGTGATTATTTAAGGTGTGATTATAGTCAAATTCACCTATTATCAACACCCCACACTTAAACCTTTGCTCGTCCTCGAGCAAACTAAACCACGCTTCTAGGCCTAACTGCTCAATGCATTGCCCCAATATATGTCACACCTGCTATTATCAATGATCGACCTAAGCAGTGCACAATCATATCTCAAATGCAGACTCTCATGCCAAGACACATTTGTGCTCACTCTAATTACTCTAACAGAAGTGAAGACTCACTTTTTCTTCCTGAGTCACATGCCCTCACATAAACAACATCTGAGAGAAGTTCCACACACACATAAAATTCAACAACAAGGAACCATATATAGAAGGAATTCATTCACTCTCAGCAAAGAGCATTCACATGCCACACAGGCACACCATAAGCTTGCCCCTAGTGTAATACTCCACTAATCGAGCCATTCAGTCAAAGATCAAGAGGTCTTTATAGGTTGTAATGTAGGCTAAGGGACGGGTAGGATATATTTGGATATAGTGACTAACCTCCCTAAGCACNATGCTCATTTGTGTCAAGAGAGTCGCCATATTTTCAGCCATTGTATTAGAAGGATCAAGAGGCACTGAGTGCACCACTGGAGTGATAGGTGCGTTCCTAGTTGTCCAACCCGAATTCTGCGCCATCTTGTCGAGCAAATTCTGACCTTCTCTCCAAGTCTTGCTCAAGAATGCCCCACCAGCAGAGGCATCTACGATATTCTTCATGCTGTCTGACAGTCCCATGTAAAATCGTTGTCCCAACATCTGTTCTGGAACACCATGGTGGGGACACATAACCAACATTCCTTTAAACCTACCCCATGTCTCGTGTAGTGTCTCCATTGGTTTCTGTTTGAAACTCACAATCTCATCAATTTGTTGAGCAGTTTTGTTGGGCGGATGGAACTTGTTGTGAAATTGCTTGACCAACTCATCCCAAGTTTCTATAGAGTTTATGGGGAGCGAGTTTAGCCAAACCTGAGCAGCTCCTGTCACCGAGAATGGAAACAATAATAGCCTGATTGCTTCCGGAGTCACGTTGGGTTGCCTTTGAGTTTTGCATATAGACAGGAAGTTCTTCAAGTGCTGCTGAGGATCTTCTGTTTGTGTCCCAGAAAAGAGTCCCTTGTTCTGCAACAAGTGTAGCATGTTATTTGTGATCTGGAACGATTCAGCTTGTATTGCGGGCACAACAATGGCAGTGGCCAGATTGTCAGCTGCGGGTTGTGCCCAGTCATATAGTGCACCCTCAGGCACGGGAGGTGCCAATTGCTCATTCCTGACGTTTCCGTTGGGATCGTTTATGTCGCCCATGTCAATTTCGAATTTGTGTGTTTGTTGGGGTTGTTGAAGTTTTTTGTTGGCACGATTCAATGCCCGGAATGTTTTCTCGGGGTCTGAGAGTCCTTCAAGTAGTTCTCCAGTCCTCGTAGAATTTCTAGGCATACACCTGTGCACCCAGATCAACAACCGTCAAAATTCTATGAAAAATTGGGTAGAGAGAAAACTGACCACACTAAGAATTTTTTTGTATTTCTATCAATGGTAATTGATAATTTCGTTAACTCCCCGGTAACGGCGCCAAAATTTGATCACGCCCAACTATGCCCTCTAAAAAGGACTCTGCGGACGTTGCAAATATAACTCGAGTATTACGCCCAGGGTCGAATCCACAGAGAGTTAACCTATCAATCACTCTCTTTAGACCCACTAAACTCTTCAGAACCAGTTTCCCAGATGTCTGAATTACAGTTGAAGGTCGCTTTACTAACTACGATTGCAAGTAAATTAAACAGCTGTAAACTAAAATGCTAAGGTTGTAAACAATGATGAGAAGAAGCTAAGGCAATGATTTCCCCTATTGAAGGAATCCCTTCTGTTTATGCTCATACAAATTTACCAACACATCTCTATCAATCATGAACGCTAATCTTACCGTAAATCTCTCCCGAGTAATCACAGTAATTTACTATTGCACTCTCCCGAGATACACTAGCTTACTTTATTTAGCACGATTCACTTTAGATTACACCCAAGGCTTCGTTATCCCTAATCCCGCATTTAAACCCGCAATTATAGATTCCTCTAATAATCTAGGAGTGGTGTTGTTCAACAATACCCTAAATATGCACTCTTTTCCAAGTTATGCACACTAAATAGGCACAGCTAATTGAGGATCCTGTCAATTAACTACAACAAACACGAAGTTGAACAAATAGAGATTAAACTAGCAATTTATATTCACATGAACAAGAAGTTCATCACCCAATAGGTTCCATCAAAACCTTAGACAAGGAATTTAGCTACTCATGGCTATGGGAAAATAAACTAAGATAGAATTCATCATAAAAATCAAAAGTAAAGAAGAAAGATGTTTGGAGTATTCTCTCACAATGGTTTTCCTTGCTAAGAAACCCTAAAAATCAATATCCCCTCTCTTGGGCGAAGTCTAATGTTTTAAATAGGGTTTAGGTATAAAAATCCCGTATTTGACACTTTGACCCCTGAACTTTTCTGCGCCTGCCGCGGTTCTGCCGCGGTCGCGGTAGAACCGCGGCCAATCACCCTCTCTGAATCTCTAAAGTTCTGAAGCTGCCTTCCACCGCGGTTCTGCCGACCAAACCATTTTTCTGAATCCTAAGGGCTGGCAGGGCGTAGCTTCATTGGGAATTTACACATTTGGCCTCTTTTCTCCAATTTTGACTCCAAAACTGCTCCTTAGCCTTCCTTATACATATATCACCTGCAAATCATGAAAAGCACTAATAAGAGCATTTTGTTATCACTTTTAGCATTAAAACTACACAAGAAGGTGATTATTTAAGGTGTGATTATAGTCAAATTCACCTATTATCAGTCACTATTTTGTAGAAGAAATCAGTGTACCAAATATTTCTATCAAATACAGTTAGGCCAATATTCAAACCAGTATAAGGTTAAGCGTTGACCAATTGTTAACCTGGAATCTAATAGCCGTTTTAACTTTACACCTATATGTTTTGAACAAATTCAACACCAGATTCGAACACTAAGCATAAATGCTGGAACTCACTGATGCTTATTTATGCCATGATTATCAAGTAATAGGCATGCAAACTACATAAATGAAATGATCAATCCTCTTCTTTTAGGCTACTGGACAGATTTGACCTAATACGAAAATGTAAAAAAAAAAAACTGGAACTAGACATACTAAACTAAAGCTATTAGAAAATACGTTCCTGAAATTCTAAAAGGTCTAGCGAGTCAATTACTCACAAATCATGCTAGATTAAGTCACCGACAACACAAATATTGCAACTATACAAGTCCAATAGTCCAGTTAATTACAAATCAATAAAATAGTTGTTCTATGCATCTTAACTAAACACAGAATAGACAACCTAGATGGACTTCAATCAGACTTCATTATTTTCACTTCTTCAGCATCAAATTTACATTGATTTCTCCTCAGTCCTATGAGATCAAAAGAGGTACCTGGAAATTGAATTGAATAAGAAGACAATAGGTCAGCAGCAGTCGATAACTAGCAACAGCAGGAGTACTTTTGAACCAAAAACAGTCTCTCAAAAATCCAGGAGCAAACTATAGAGACACAGCACCCAAGAGATGACAAAACACAGCTTGTATGACACCAAATTGACTCGAGAATGCACTCAAAACACTTCTGAAAGTTTCAGCAGCTAGAAGAAATGCAATGTAACAGTTTTTTTTTGGATTTTTATTGTATTTGCGTTTGTTTTTTTGATTTTTGCAGAAACTAAGATCTAAGGCTGAACTGTGAGTTTGATCTCAAAAGCTCTTCAATGAAACAGTTTTTTTTTTAGTTTTCTGGAGTTTTTGATCTAGGATCTAAAGGAATTTGAACTTCTATTATTTTGAAATTCAAACTTTAGGCTCAGATTTGCAGAGAGGATTTGGGGGGAAATTTTTTAGGGTTCCAAACTTGTTTTCTAAGGCAGAATGTGTTGCCTTTTATAGGCAAAGCTTAAAGGGAATTTCAGATTTTTCTGTTTCATTCTAGTCCCTCTTTATTTTCAGTTTTTTTACTCAATTAAACCCTTGTTTTTTGACTTGTGTTTCAAGTTAATATACTAAAAACTACTGAAATTCAATTTCAACCCCTTCTAGGTGCTTCTAGTAGCTTCTAGATTCAGTTACTATCAGATTCCTCAAGCGAATTATCCTTATTGCCCCAACCTTAATCTTGAAATTAACTATCCTACCCCAGCCCAAACTACCAGGGACAAACCAATCAGTTAACCCAACTCAATCACCAATCCTAACTCAAATAACTACTAAATTTCGGATTAACAGTTACTAACATTTATTATCCATCAACAAGCTAAATAACTGACAATAACAGAATCAGTGAAAAGGAAGTCTACTCATTGGCAAACACAAAACAAATCCAGGCAGGCAAAATTGTTAAATAAAGCTAACCCTAATAAAAATTATAGGCTTCGAACACTAATCATAGATTACTTAATAGAAACCACTCGACAGAAATCAGAACACAAATGAAATCAAACAAGATAAAATAAACTAATTAAACAGAACTCTTAAAAAATTGAAATATCTTTTAGCCATGAAAGCAGAAAAAAGCATCACACAAAAAAAACGAACAAGCGGACTAATCATGACCAAAATTATGGATGAAAACGAGAAATAACACACGAATTACAATTACACACAGCTAAACAGAATTAAACCACGTTAAGCATCAAAAATAAACATGGACACTCACTGACTTATCTTTTAAAAATCCAGCTAATTCTCAAATCCAAATTCGACCATCTTCGACGAGATTTGAATGCAAACGATGATGAATTCGCCACGAGGGAGGCGAGGGGGTCACGTGGTGTCAATTTGGCGAAGTTTGGAAAAACTAGGGTTTTGGTCCGAAATTCGATTTAATATTCGAATAGTTCTGGTGAGATTTGAGGGACGGGGTTTGGGGGGTTTGATAGATGAAATCAAGGCGGTTCTATGGTGTAATTTTGGTAAAGTTTGGATGACTTTGGGTTTTGACCGAAAAACTTTGGTCCAAGATTCGACAAGTCTGGGTATGATTCGAGGGAAACTGGGGCAGGATTTGGAGAGAGGGAGATGAGAGGAACCTAGGGTGTGATTTTGGTGGTGTTTGGAGACTGGCCGCCGCCGTGAGGCGATTTCCGGCGGCAGCGTACGGTGGCGTTACAAGGTCTATAAATGGGGTGAGGAAGACGGTGAATAAGGGGGGGTGGGGGCTGTTCCGACCATTAAATATTAAGGCTTCCCTAGTTCTCAGTCGTTGGATCAAAGATCCTCGACGGCTGAGATTCACTCGACCCAGGAACGACGCCGTTTTGTTTTAAAGGGGGGGCAGGCCGGGTTTGGTCATTTGGGCTGGTCTGGGGGTGTCTTTGAATTGGGATGGGGCGTGATTAAACTGAAATAGCCCACATTTGGGTCATTTATTAAACCAGCCCTCTTCCCCTTTTCTTTATTATTTTCTTTCTTTTTCATTTCCTTTCCTCTTTTTATTTTTGTTTCTATTTTTATTAAATCCCAAAATAAAACCAAATTGACTCTGAAAATTACATTACTTACTTTCCAATTACACTAATTCCTATTTTAAACGCAAACTAAGACAAATTAAAGCTATAAATGCAAAAAGCACCATTTTTGTTATTTTCTTTTCTTTTCCTCTTTTTATTTTAATTTCCTTTAATTTGGACCTAACAGAAATCTAAATTAATTCCTAAAATTAAAGAAAAACTGATTAAACCCAAAAGTGACAATTAACACAAACAAATTAACGCAAAATTACTCAAAAATCAAAATCAAAATTAAAAGTAGAAACTACACTATACTTTTNACACATCTCTATCAATCATGAACGCTAATCTTACCGCAAATCTCTCCCGAGTAATCACAGTAATTTACTATTGCACTCTCCCGAGATACACTAGCTTACTTTATTTAGCACGATTCACTTTAGATTACACCCAAGGCTTCGTTATCCCTAATCCCGCCTTTAAAACCCGCAATTATAGATTCCTCTAATAATCTAGGAGTGGTGTTGTTCAACAATACTCCTAAATATGCACTCTTTTCCAAGTTATGCACACTAAATAGGCACAGCTAATTGAGGATCCTGTCAATTAACTACAACAGACACGAAGTTGAACAAATAGAGATTAAACTAGCAATTTGTATTCACATAAACAAGAAGTTCATCACCCAATAGGTCCCATCAAAACCTTAGACAAGGAATTTAGCTACTCATGGCTATGGGAAAAGAAACTAAGATTGAATTCATCATAAAAATCAAAAGAAAAGAAGAAAGATGTTTAGAGTATTCTCTCACAATGGTTTTCCTTGCTAAGAAACCTTAAAAATCAATACATGCCTCTCTTGGGCGAAGTCTATGTTTTAAATAGGGTTTAGGTCTAAAAATCCCGTATTTGACACTTTGACCCCTGAACTTTCTGCGCCTGCCGCGGTTCTGCCTCTGCAGCTGCTTTCCACCGCGGTTCTGCCGCGGTCGCGGTAGAACCGCGGCCAAACCAGTTCTCTGAATTCTAAGGGCTGGCCGGGCGTGGCTTCATTGGGAATTTACACCTTTGGCCTCTTTTCTCCAATTTTTGACTCCAAAACTGCTCCTTAGCATTCCTTGTACACATATCACCTGCAAATCATGAAAAGCACTAATAAGAGCATTTTGTTATCACTTTTAGCATTAAAACTACACAAGAAGGTGATTATTTAATGTGATTATAGTCAAATTCACCTATTATCATATAGCCACCGCCCCTCAAATCGGATCAAGTTATACTTGTTCAAGTTAACTCAAAGTAAAATTGGTTTGTCCATTCAATTTGAATTGGTATTTTCTCCATCACAATTATTGTGAAGAGACATCTAAAATAATTAGTCTTGGACAATTTATTTGTGAAAATGTATGTATAGCCACCGCCCCTCAAATCGGATCAAGTTATGCCTGTTCAAGTTAACTCAAAGTAAAATTGGTTTGTTAACAGGTAAAAGTAAAATAAGGAAAAGGAAGGTAAAATTCCAGGGACAAACTGCAAACAAACCGACCAAAGTTATTCTCATTTAAAATAAAATCGTACACCTGAATCACATTAAACTAATAAACTCCCCGAAAAGTGAAGAGTATTTGACATTTGCTCAACAAATAACTTGAACATACAATCTTCATTGCTACGAAATAGAAACGCCAGCCATGACTAGTACAAAAAGATATGTTTTCGCATTTAATGTATATAATAAATTACACAATTTAACCTTAAAAATTATAAAGTAAAGTAAAAATATGCATAACAATTGTAATTAAGTAACAAAAAATTATAGATATTTGCTTTGTATTTATCAACTTGATAAAAATATTAAGGGTGAATAAGCTTTTACGTTATTAGACTTAAATCACTTTACATAATTCTAGTTCCACAAAAGATTCTCCTTTAAATCTTCTCACAAAATATACACGGTTTCACCCTACAACAAATTTAAAAAAATTAAATTAAAGGAAAAAAGAAAAGTAAGAAAAAAAGAAGGAAAAAGCCATTATTAATTACCTGAAAGCGTTACCGAAAGCAAAATAAAGGCAAATCAAACAGCACACCCTACCATACTTGAAAGGATCTGGTGCATTGGATGAGACTGCTCTTCTCTTAATCAGGGGTCTCGGGTTCGAGCCCTGGGTTTGGAAAAATCCTTGGTAGGGAGCGCTTCCTCCCAAATGGGGACCTACGCGGCGGGAATCCGGATATAGTCGGGTTCCAATGCGGGTACCGAACACCGGGTGGAAAACCTAAAAAAAAATAGATACGTTTCATCTCAAAATTCAAAAAGTTCTTTTGTAACCTTCCGTTCGTTTCAAAGAGAAATACGAAACGTCAAACCGACCACTTGTCCTTTTTCTGGTCTACCTTAAATTAAATATTTTTACTATATTTTCTCATTTTAGTACAACATAAAATTAAACTCCATAAGGAAAGGGACAAGGATCCATGAATGGAGATCGGAGCCCACATGAAATGATGACATTAACTCATGCACTTAAAAATATGTAGTTTTTTTTTTCGGGGCTTGAAAATATCTAGTTCAGTGGTCATTGAAGTCGGTAAACAACTATGGAATATCAAGTTCAAAATTTAGCGAACACAATTTAGCTGATTTTTATATCTATTTAAACTTTAGTGGATAGAGTTATTATTCGATATTTTTTTTAGTATATTTTAATTAAATTTTTTATGGTCTATAATATTTGATTTTGTCAGATATCGAAAAGAAATGAATTTTTTACTTTTTAAAGTTGTTTTTGGATAAAGAGTCTCAGAGTATATATTATATTTTTAATGAACATATTAAAGAGATAGTACATTTTATAATTAACTAATATTAAAATATAAATTCTTTATTATATGAAAATAGCTAGAAACTCCATTAAAATGGAACGGATGAAGTACCGTGCTAATAGCATAATAATATGACAAGTATTTCATAAAATTATTTTAGGCGTGCAATTACTCTCTTCTAACTCAATTTTGGGATCTAGAAGTTGCCTTGGCCCCTATCATTTCGCCACGTGTCAGTTGTGTACCCCACACAAATACCGACACCCTTGTTCTAAAAAGTTAGCCAAACGAGGCCGACACTATATGGTCCCACAAGTACAACCTCACACGTTGTCATCCTACGTGTATTGATATTATTGGTAACCTTCGCCGTCACAATACAGCTTGTTTCTCTCTACACATTTCTACTTTATTCTTTAATCCAACTACGTTGTGAGTATGCAAACTACTCTCCTTATTCCGTGAGAATTTTAAACTACAGAAGAATACAAGCTGAAGATGTGTTAAATGAGCAGTTGCGTACGTTATTTAGATTGATTAAAACCAATTGATATCAATAAAATTAGTTGAAACATAATTTGCTCGATATTTGCTTGAGTTGAAAGGAATAAGTTAATTTGAGCCTAACAATTGGCTATAATAAGGATTTTATTTAATAGATGCGCTTATGCCTTCAACCTCGAAAAGATAGGATCCTACTCAGTAGAACATGTAGATATTTATGGCAAAACGAGTCAATTTGATTTTTACGATCAAGCGATAGATGAAACTGTTATGAGTATACTCTTTATAAAGTAAATGATCTAATATAAGCTTCACTCCTTCGGAATATTATTCGCATCAACTTGTAGGTTCTCTATTGCGTTCCCTAAATAGAGTTTTTTTCATCTGTTCCTCGTGACATTAGTACGTTATTGTTCATTGAGAAATACTTAAGCTTAGAAGGTAGTCCCCTTAATTCATTCGCACAACTCAACATCATTTTAATTTATTTATTTCTTATTTGAAAATTCTAAATTGCTAAATCATACTAACAAAACTTTTTCTAATTTATAATAACTATATAAAATATATTAAATTAAAAAATTATGAGTGAATTTTAGGACTAGGCAGCTCTTATTGGTCAAAACTTATCGAGTGGTTAATAAACTTTCGAATCTGGACGGGTTTACGGACTATATTTTTCACCAGCTAAATTTTAATACCCACTAAATCCAGTAATATTTTGCCACGTCACTATAATATGGTCAATACAATTTTTTCTTTTTTTTGGTTTTCCACCCGGTGTCCGGTACCCGCATTGGAGCCCGACTATATCCGGATTCGCGCCGCGTTGGGTCCCATTCGGGGGGAAGCGTTCCCTACCAAGGATTTTTTCATACCCAGAGCTCGAACTCGAGACTTCTGGTTAAGGGAGGAGCAGTCTCATCCACTGCACCACATCCTTTAGCAGTGAATACAAATTAATATACTCTCGGAGTTACGAAACAGTACATAATTGGAGACAGAACAAAAGAGGCCACGTTGATGTCGGTTACACTTGGTGTACTTGATTGGTATTTACTGAATATTATGAGTCCTTTGGACTACTTTTCTTATTATTTATAATTATAAATATCTTATCTCAATCGCGTAACGTCCGCGTTATGATTGCTATAAAAGGCGCACTAAGTCTCTAGTTTCCAACACTTCCAATTCAATATATTCAAAAGTTTCCAACTTTTACTTTAGCTCAAAGAGTGATCATTCTTTGCTTTGTTCTTAGCAACAAGTTTTTCTTTGTTTTTGGATTGAAAAAAAAAATGGCCGATCAATATGAAAAGAAGGTTGAAGAGGGTAGCGCAAACGTGGAGGCTACAGATCGTGGTTTGTTTGATTTCCTAGGGAAAAAGGAAGAGGAAAAGCCAACTCATGTTCAAGAGGAACAGGCTATTTCCTCTGAGTTTGATGAAAAAGTAAAGGTATCTGAAGGAGTTGCAGAATACAAGGAGGAAGAGAAGAAAGAAGAGGAGCACAAGAAAGAAGAGAAGAAACTCCATCGATCAAGTAGCAGCTCTAGCAGCTCTGTAAGTATTTTCGATCATGGGTAAAATTTATACTCGTATATGTTTGCGTCAAATTAATAAATACTCCCTCGGTTTCATATTAGATGAGTTAGTTTGACTCGGCACGGAGTTTAAGAGAAAAAAAAAAGACTTTTGAAACTTGTGGTCTTAAAAGTTTAAGGGATAAAAGGTTTGTAGGACCATGCTATTTGTATGGCTATAAAAGCTCTCATTAAGGGTAAATGAATAAAATAAAAAGTTTAAAATTGAATTATTTCTAAATTTAGAAATGTATTATTTGTTTTGGAACAGACTAAAAAGGAAAGTACCCCATCTAATATGAAACGGATGGAGTACAAAATAACTATGTTTCATAGACGTATTTCTTACTTAATTGTACGTATTCTTAATTTATTTTACGGTAACTATTAAGACTATATTCTTTGATTTAATTTACATGTTGGGCACGGGCACTTTTTTATTTTTGAAGTTCAAGTTATATATACCCTCAATTTTAGTATTTTTTACACGGTCAGGTCATATTTACCTTATTGTATCAAGTAACATGTCTCGTTTTCAAAATTTACTTGTAGATATTCTTCGAATGATTTGACAAGTGTAAAAAATTAATTACAGCAATGGTACATAAATATATATGAACTCGTATTTTGATCATGTTTACATGAATAGCCTCATCATATAGATATTTTTACTATTTAAAAGAATAGCCCGGTGCACAAGGCATATTACGTGAAGGGTAAGAAAAAACATTAGCGGCCTACTCGAACTTGTGACCTTGTTGTTTGTGTACAACAAAAACTCTTTATAGTTGGATGAAGCTTATGTTAATTGTGATGATTTTGCAGAGTGATGAGGAGGAAGAAATAGGAGAGGACGGACAGAAAATCAAGAAGAAGAAAAAGAAGGGTTTGAAGGATAAGATCAAGGAGAAAATATCTGGAGAACACAAGGAAGAAGAGAAGGCAGAGGACACGGCTGTTCCAGTGGAAAAATACGAGGAAACAGAGGAGAAAAAAGGATTCCTAGACAAGATTAAGGAGAAGTTGCCAGGTGGCGGACAAAAGAAGACTGAGGAAGTGGCGCCGCCACCACCGGCTGCGGCGGAGCACGAGGCTGAGGGAAAAGAGAAGAAGGGATTTTTGGACAAGATTAAGGAGAAATTACCAGGATACCACTCAAAGACTGAAGAAGAAAAGGAAAAAGAGAAAGAAACTGCATCTCACTAAATTATTACAGCATGAAAATGAATGTTTCTATTTGTCGCTTTTTTGTTTTGTTTTTGTGGATGTCATGATTGTGCTACTGCTGTTTGGTTAAGCTTTCATTTCCTTCACTTTTTTGGGGTTTGAAGGATAATAGTATTGTATTCATATATGTAAGTGCATATAGTATGTGCTTATGTATGAAGTTATGTGGATCTTTCTTTTGTAAAATGCAGTTGGTTTTGCTTTTCACCTTATCTTTTGTTTTTTCCCCTTAATTATGTTATATAAATTAAAGCATTAGGATAATTAAACAAATAAGCGAGCAAGGTGGCCTTGTGTTTTATTATGAGGAGAAACAACAACCTTGTATAATCTCATAAGTGGGGTCTGAGGATAGTGTGTACGCAGACCTAGGTTGTTTCCAATAAACAAAATCTCGATATCCTTCCCTCCAAGAAACTCCCCACCTTGCTTTTGGGGTGACTCGAACTCAAAACCTCTTGATTGAAAGTGGAGGGTGCTTACCAGAGTAACCCACCTTGTCTTCTATTATCAGAAGAAAGTGTACCAATAATAATAGGAATAATGATACCACAATGTTTGCCAACTAATGTGGTTAAAATGAATGGCCATGACTTGCCTTCAAACAGGCTTCACCTTCAAACGAGAAATCGATCTGTGAATGGAGACTGGAGAGTATTGAAAAAAAAAAAATGGAGAGTATTGTACTTCAGTTACGACCTAACATAATCTTTAAATCACCTTTGCGACTATATTGAAATCCATGTATTACTCCAGCATTTTGTTCTAATTCATTGGCTACGTATGTGATGCCCACCTAAAAAGTGTCACGACCCGAAATTCTTCGGTTTCGTGATGGCGCGTAACATTTTACTTGTTAGGCAAGCCAACATTAGAACAATTTATCAATTTTCAACAGTTCAAATTAAATAATAAGAAAGAAACTAAAATAACTGCAACAGTCCAAATTAAAGTACACGCCATATCAACTGAAATATCTTATATAACCCTGGACCTGGTGTCTACAGTGCACGAGCTACTAGAATAGTACAAGTAAAGGTCTGAATAAAACATAAAGATGTCTAAGGGAAAAATACACCGCTAATAAAAAGGAAAGGGGACTCTAGGAGCTGCGGACGCTGAGCAGCTGTACAAGTCTCAACAAGCTAGCCAACCCGAGCACGCTAATAACCGTCGCTGAGACCGACTCCAAAATCTGCACAGGAAGTGCAGAGTGTAGTAAGAGTACAACCGACCCCATGTACTCTGCAAGTGCCGAGCCTAACCTCAACGAAGTAGTGACGAGGCTAAGGCAGGTCACTTACAATATAATCTGTATAATAAAGACGGGAAAGGAAAATACAGAACGAAATAAGGCAGTTTATTGAAGATAATAGCTAAATTCTCGAAGAACAGCCAGTAACAATCAGAATTACCAATCCTTAGAGTTTCGTATGAAAATACCAAAAACCAACACAGCACAAGGAAAATAGAAACACATAAGTTGTTGCGGCACGCAACCCGATCCCACCGTACATCACAATCCTCCCGTATTCCATCGTAACATTATCAACAATCATAAATAAATATATGTTGCGTCGCGCAACCTGATCCCACCATATAACAAAACCAGTATCATAACTCACCCTTATTTCTCTGTATCAATCCACCCTTATTCCACCTATTCTGCGTGCAAGCCAATCCCACCATATCAGTACAAATTCGCCCTTATCAATCCACCCTTATTTCATATATTGCGGTGTGCAACCCGATCCCACCATATCAGTATCGAATATTCAATAAGTACAATCAAATCAATAACTCAAATCATAAGAACCTCTATGAATGATGAATATGAAGCTGAATCAGAAAAGAGACCTCGTACCAATTTTGGGAATTCACATATGTGGTATTACATGGCAAGACAAGTCCAGTAGATGACAGTTAAAAGGTGCAAGTAAGTCAATTAAGGCAAATAGCAGCGAGTCATGAAAGCATGGAAATGTCTAACATTTTTAACACGAAAAATAATGATTAACAAGTAGCAATTAAAGCATGGGAGGCATTTGAATCACATAACAGTTAAGGCATGGAAGGAAATAATTAAGGAAAAGAGAAAATCAGGGGAAACAAGTAATCCGTCGGCGTATAAGCACTCGTCACCTTGAATATACACCGCAACACATGAATTTCACAGAGCACATAGACCGATGGTTCCTAATTCCCTCAAATCAAGGTTAAACCCAACACTTACCTCGCTCCAAAACAGACTCAAAGCTCAACCACGGCCTTGCCTTTCGAACAAGCCTCCGAACCAACCAAATCTAGCAAATTAACAGTCAAACGATTCAAAACTAAGCCTTATGAACTACCCACGAATGAAATAGATTCAATTTAGGTCTTTATTGAAAAAGTCAACAAAAGTAAACTCCCGGGCCCGCTTGGTCCAAATCGGAAATTCGTACCAAAATTCGATAACCCATTCACTCCCGAGCCCAGTTATGTCATTTGTTTCAAAATCCGTCTTCACTTTAAGGTCTAAAATCCAATCTTTTAAAAATCCCTAATTCTACCCAAATCCCCAATTTTTACTATGGAAGAACAAAGATTAGGGCTAGAAATTAATGGGTGATGTTAGAAATGAAAGAAAATGAGTTAAAGTGCACAAACCTATGAATTGGTGTTGAGTTTTCTCATCAAAATCGCCTCTAGGCCGAGCTCTAATGTAAGGTTTATGAAAAATGGGAGAAATCTCATTTTGGGACTGTTTTAAATCGCTGGCGTCAGGTGTTCATCACGTTCGCGTGAAACCTAACGCGTTCGCGAAGAGCATGGCCTAATTGGCCAACGCGATCATGAGTAACTTCACGCATTTGCGAAGGTATATCCCGCCTCACCTCCGCGTTTGCGAGACTGGTCTCGCGTTTGGTAGAGTTAACCTCTACTCCCAGCCAAGCCCATCCAATACTATGTGTTCACGTTGGTGTGGACGCGTGCGCGAAGGGCAGTTCCCCCGCTGCTCTGCGTTCGCGTTCTATTCCTCGCGTTCGGATAGCACATTTCTCCCCCAGTCCCAACTTACCTTTCGCGATCGCAGTGGTATATTCGCGATCACGAAGAAGGTTTTACTAGACACCAGCAGAAATGGAAAACCAACAAATTTTCCTAAGTTCAAAAGGTCTGTAGGCTATCCGAAACTCACCCGAGCCCTCGGGCTCCAAATCAAATATGCACACAAGTCCAAAAATATTATACAAACTCGCTCGCGCGATCAACAAACCAAAATAACACATAGAACTATGAATCGGACACCAAATCAAATGAAAATTTCAATAAAACTTTAAAACTTCTATTTTAACAACCGGATGTCTGAATCATGTCAAACTAACTCCGTTTCTCACCAAATTTGCAAACAAGTCATAAATATAGTAATGAACCTATATCGAGTTCCGGAATCAAAATGCGGACCCGATATCAACAAAGTCAACCATTGGTCAAATCTTTAAATTAATTAGACCTTTAAACTTCAAATTTTCGACAAAAAGCGATAACTCAATCTAGGGACCTCCAAATTCGATTCCGGGTTGTTTGCTCAAAACGTTGATCGAAGTCAAGTCAAATGGATTTTTAAGGCATAATTTCATATTTTATTAATATTTAACATAAAAGCCTTTCAAAAAAAGACACAGACTGCGCAAGCAAATAGAGGAAGGCTTAAATGAGATATTTGAGGTTTCAAAACACAGAATTAAGGTTTAAAACTCTAGATGACCTATCGGGTCATCACATTCTCCACCTCTAAAACAATCGTTCGTCCTGAACGAACATAAACAAGTACATGGACTCGTGAATAGCTGACCTCTCCACTGCACTCGAACTGAAGGATAACTCTTTGACCTCAACTGTCGAACCTGTCGGGCTAGAATAACCATCGGCTCCTCCTCATAAGTCAAATCCTTGTCCAACTGGACTGAGCTGAAATCTAACACATGGGACGGATCACCGTGATACTTCCGGAGCATAGACACATGGAACACCGGATGGACTGCTTATAAGTTAGGTGGCAATGCGAGCCAGTAAGCCACCTCTCCCACTCTCTCAAGAATCTCAAAAGGTCCGATATACCTAGGGCTCAACTTGCCCTTCTTTCCAAAACTCATCACACCATTCATGGGTGAAACTCGGAGCAACACCCTCTCTCCGACCATGAATGCAACATTACGAACTCGACGGTCGGCATAACTTTTCTGCCTAGACTGAGCTGTGCGAAGTCGATCCTGAATAATCTTGACCTTATCCAAGGCATCCTGTACCAAATCTGTACCCAACAACCGAGCCTCCCCCGGCTTGAACCATCCAACTGGCGATCGGCACCGCCTCCCGTATAATGTCTCATAGGGAGCCATCTGAATGTTCGATTGGTAGCTGTTGTTGTAGGCAAACTCTGCAAGTGGCAAGAACTGATACCAAGAACCCCCGAAATCTATAACACAAACGCGGAGCATATCCTTCAATATCTGAACAGTGCGCTCAGACCGTCCGTCCGTCTAAGGATGAAATGTTGTGCTCAACTCAACCTTCGTGCCCAACTCACGTTGTACTTGTATCCAAAAGTGCGAGGTGAACTTTGTACCTCGATCAGAAATAATAGACACGGGCACACCGTGAAGACGAACGATCTCGCAACTGTAGATCTCGGCTATCCGCTCTAAAGAATAGGTAACTGCCACTGGAATGAAATGCGCTGACTTGGTAAGCCTGTCCACAATAACCCATACCACGTCAAACTTCCCCTGAGTCCGTGGGAGTCCAACAACAAAATCCATAGTGATACGCTCCTACTTCCACTCAGGAATCTCTAACTTCTGAAGCAAACCACCAGGTCTCTAGAGCTCACACTTTACTTGCTGACAATTTAGACACCGAGATACATATGCAACTATATCCTTCTTCATCCTTCTCCACCAATAATGCTGCCGCAAGTCTTGATACATCTTGGCGGCACCCAGATGAATAGAATACCAAGAACTGTGGGCCTCCTCAAGAATCAACTCACGAAGCCCATCTACATTAGGCACACAAATATGACCCTGCATCCTAAAAACCCCATCATCTCCAGCAGTAACCTGCTTGGCACCACTATGCCGCACCATGTCTCTAAGAACAAGAAAATGAGGGTCATCATACTGCCGCTCTATGATGCGCTCAAACAAGGAAGACCGAGCGACTGTGAAAGCTAGAACACGACTAGGATCTGAAATATCTAATCTCACAAACTGATTAGCCAAGGCCTGAACATCTGATGCACGCGGTCTCTCACCAACTGGAATATACGCAAGGCTACCCATACTCATTGCCTTCCTATTCAAGGCATCGGCCACCACATTGGCCTTCCGGGGATGATACAAGATGGTGATATCATAGTCTTTCAATAGCTCTAACCACCTCTTGTGTCTCAAATTGAGATCCTTTTGCTTGAACAAATATTGTAGACTCCGATAATCCGTGAAAACCTCGCACGACACGCCGTAAAGATAATGCCTCCAAATCTTCAGCGCATGAACAGTGACTGCTAACTCTAAGTCATGAACATGGTAATTCTTCTCATGAACCTTAAACTGCCGCGATGAATATCAACCACCCTACCATCCTGCATCAATACTGCACCAAGCCCAATGCTAGATGCATCAACATATACCGTGTAAGATCCTAAACCTGTGGGCAACACCAACACTGGCGTCGTAGTCAAAAAAGTCTTGAGCTTTTGAGCTCGCCTCACACTCATCTGACCATTGATAACTGTGATTTTGACACGTTTTATGCCCATACTTGCCTATACTTTATGTATGATTTGCCATAAAATATACCCAGAATGCTTATAAGTTGCGCTTGATCGCAGGTTTGAGCAATAAGGTGACAAAAGTCAAAAATCGGCTCGAAACGGAGTGAAACCTGCTCAAGTGTCAAAGATCAGGAAAGCAGGGATATCTAGAACTTGGTGCGGACCGCACCATCATGTCATGTGGCCGCACCACTGAAGTTCAGAGAGTGGTGTCCTCAGTTCCAACCAACGCGGCCGCGCTACAAGTTCACGCGCGCGCCACAAAAGTTCAGAGACCATCACAAGCCACTCATGCGGCCACGCTACAAGTTCATGCGGTCCGCGCCAGTCATCATGCGGCCGCACTTCATCATTATGCGGTCCGCGCCAACATCTTCAGAAAGCAAGTCTCAGAAGTAAAGCAACCCAGTGCGGTCGCGTGTTATCATCGTGCGGACCGCACAGACCCCGCAGGGGTATTTTTGTTCAGTTTTTCTTAACTTAGTATAAATAGAATATTTGCCATTTTTTAGGGTACGGATTAGATACAGAACAGCTGCTGCACTCGTGAGACAAAAGTGTTCGCCTATTTTAGGCATTTTTCATCTTGTTTAACGTGGATTATTGTAGATTTTCCTTCTAGCTAATTAATATGTTCATTTTATCTATTTCTCCTTCAATTTCTGTTGTTATTATGGCTAGCTAAACCCATAAGCTAGGGTTGTGGCTCAACCCTAGTGTGGGTAATTAATGGGTATGATTGTTTAATGCTTGAATGATGTTGGGTGTTTGATATTTGGGTTATTTTTATGTTTTCACTTGGATTTGGTGGTTGCAAACACTAAGTCTAGCTTTGTGAGTTTTGACCCTTCTTGAGAAAGAGTGTCTAAGACTCCAAAATTAACCCAACAAGGAATTGGGATGGACCTATGAGAATATTAGTCCCAATTAACGGGTAAAAACTCGAGAGAGCAAATACCCAACTTGAACCCTAAGTTGCTTGGTTTGTCAGCCTACCCAATTGGTCTCGAGAGAGTCAATTGGGCAAAATCATTCTCTCTACCGAGAGGTGTGAGAGTGAGTGCTATCGTGCAACGGTTATATCATAAGCCCCATAATCATCATTCTCGTATTAGTAATCTCTACCCGTTAGTTGACCACCTAGGTAAATGCCACGACCCTAGTGCCGTTCTCTATCTTGCATACAACCGAGACTTGAGATCTTAGCATAATTTAGTTATAATTAGTAGTTGTTAATCACAAAGAAAAACCCAAAAATGATAGAAGATCAATTAGAAGCAAACTCGCATTTCTAGGCTAAACAAATATCCAACTCCCTTCCTAGCTCCCTGTGGAAATTGACCCCGATACCACTATTGGGTAAAAGTATTAGCGCCCACTCTTCCTAAGGTTGAGTCTTTTACGACCTAATCAACCATCTGAACGGGGAACCCTTCTGAGTCAACTTGGTCAATGGGGCTGCTATAGATGAAAACCCCTCAACGAACCAACGGTAATATCCCGCCAAACCCAAGAAACTCTGGATCTCCGTAGCTGAAGTGGGTCTAGGCCAATTCTGAACTGCCTCAATCTTCTTGGGATCCACTTGTATGCCCTCTGCCGATACAACGTGCCCCAAGAAAGCGACCGAGTCCAACCAAAACTCGCACTTTGTAAACTTGGAATATAACTAACTGTCTCTCAAAGTCTAAAGTACAATACGAAGATATTGTTCGTGCTCTTCTCGACTACGGGAGTAGATCAAGATATCATCAATAAACACAATAACAAAGGAATCCACATAAGATTTGAACACCCGATCCATCAAATCCATAAATGCTGCTGGGACATTTGTCAACCCAAATAACATCACTTGGAACTCATAATGCCCGTACCGAGTCCGAAAAGCTGTCTTAGGGACATCGGATGCCCTAATCCTCAATTGACGGTAGCCGGACCTCAAATCAATCTTCGAAAACACCTTGGTGCCCTGAAACTGATCAAATAAGTCATCAATCCTCGGCAATGGATATTTGTTCTTGATGGTGACTTTGTTCAACTGCCGATAATCTATGCACATCCTCATCGATCCATCTTTCTTCTTCACAAATAACACAGGCGCACCCAGGGCGAGACACTAGGTCTAATGAAGCCCTTATTAAGTAAATCTTGCAACTGCTCCTTCAATTCTTTCAACTCTGGTAGGGCCATATGGTATGGCAGAATAAAAATTGGCTGAGTGCTTAGATCCAAATCAATACGAAAGTCAATATCTCTGTCAGGTGGCATCCCCGGCAAATCTGTAGGAAACACCACAAACAACTGGTACTGAATCTATGGAAGGAACATATGCACTAGAATCGCGGATATAAGCCAAATAAGCTTGACACCCCTCTCGACCATATGCCGAGCCTTCACATAAGACATAACCCTGCTGGTAGAACTGCCAGGAGTCCCCCTCCACTCTAATCGAGGGAACCCCAACAAGGCTAAGGTCACCCTCACGTCGTGACAATCCAATATAGCATGATAAAGTGACAGCTAATCCATACCCAAGATGACATCAAAATGTACCATATGGAGAAGTAGGAGATCAACACAAGTCCAAAGACTCCCAATAGTAACCACATACGAACGATAGAGACAATCTACAACATTAGAATCTCCCACAGGTATGGACACATACACAGGAGCACTCAAGGAATCACGGGGCACAACCAGATATGAAGCAAAATAGGATGACACATAGGAATAAGTAGAGTCCGGATCAAATAGAACTGAATCATCTCGATGGTAAATTGGAACAATACTTGTGATAACAGCGTCAGATGACTCAGCCTCAGGCCTGGATGGGAAAGCAAAACATTGGGGAGGGGCCCCACCACTCTGAACTATACCTCTAGGACGGGCTCTAGCTGGCTGGCCTCCACCTCTGGCGGCTTGACCTCCACCTCTAGTGGCCTGGCCTCCACCTTTGGCTACCTGACCCCTGCCTCTAGCTGGCCGAGCGAGCGGTGGTGCAACCGGTGCTGGTATCATGGAATGGGAACTCTGGTGTGGTGTGCCGCCAAATAATCTCGAACAGGTCCTCCTGATATGCACAAAGCCACAACACTCAAAACACCCATCCTGCTGCGGCTGCTGAAACTGAGGCTGACCTGAACAGGCCGGATAACCATGATGATAACTCTGAATTAGAGGTGCAATGATAAGAGCTGATGGTGCACTGTAGGCTGGCTGTCCAGAATAAGTCACATAAGGAACACGACTTCTTTAAGCATTGTGGGATGCCTGAAGCGCCTACTAAAATGGCCTGGGAGGTTGGCCCCTATCAAAAATATCCTTGCCTCCGGATGAGGCACCACTGATACTGTTACAACCCATATTCATGTACGTTAGTTCACGCCGTAAGTTAGTCGACGTAAATCCGAGAAGAGATTATCTTTGAGATGATAAGAATTTAATCCTATTAGTCTTAAATGATACAAGGGTGTATAAGAGTGGTTAACAAGTATTAGAAGTTAAACAAATCAAGGATGTTGTAACCCGTATTTTCGAGTAATTCCCAAGAGGTCGTGTTTTAAGGTATTTGAATCATATAATATCCGTATCATAAGTCTTGAAGTCAAATGATTAATGAAACAAAAGTCGACAAAAGTTGTCGCAACTTATGTTCATAATTTTACTTAAACTTTAGGTCAAATGTTACTAAGTTTTTCTCCAAATTAACTTGGAATTATGGGGTGATATATCCACCAAATTGAATATCTATGAGTCTAGTTTCCAACTCATTAAACCGTTTGTCTATACGATCTCGGAGTAGAGAGATATTCGCATTTTCGCGAGACTGCGTCAAGTAGCTCTCTATGGGGCCCACATAGGTGGTTGAGACATATGGCTATATATAAGATGCCTCAACCCCGTTTTAAGTATTCTTTTTCAGTATATTCAGACCTTAGAACCCTAAAAACGCTCTCTCAAGGTTCTCTCATGATCCAAGACCCAAACAAAGGGCAAACAACACAAATCAAGTGTTGGGAATCCCGTGGCGCTAGTAAGTTTCTTGTTCTTCTTGTTGTTGATGATTTTTGTGTTGTTCCAGATCGTGTGGGAGGTTGTTTTAAGTGGTTTATGTTCTTTAAATTACTCTCTCAAGTTTTTAATATCAACCCTAGGTGATTTCAAGTCTGCTAAAGTGATTCTATTGCCGAAAAACCCTAATTGATAGCTAGTTTCGCTTCCTTGTTCTTGTGGCAGCATTGGAGAGATATTTCGTGGTCAATTAAGGTCCTCCTTTTACAGAGAAGCACATAATCTAGCATGTCTTGCACATACTGTTTAGGGTCTGATTAAAACTTAAAGGTTGAGGCAGACTGATTTGTTACATAGTTCAGATAAGAAGCCCGAATCAGGCCTACCTGCTGGTTGTAGCTAATAAAAATCTGGTTCAGTTTATAAAATTTACCCTACGGTTTGCCTAAGTGTTGGACGAGGGTCCTATAGGCATGATATCTACTGATTTCAGAAACAAATGAAGTAAACTGAATACATACTGATTTGAGAAAAGTTATCAGTTATTGAAAAAAGGCAAGTTTTAGCGAGAGATCATAAGTTCTGCAACTGATGGTACGTCATTATTACTGGTTCTAGACTTATAAGCGAGTGAAGCGATTCAGACTTGATTAAATGCTCCTATAGACATGCTTTCTATGCGTTGTTGATTTTAAACCTTTTTATAGACATGGGGAATGCAGAAACCTTATGGACATAATATCCAGATGCTGAGCCTATGAACTTGATATCTAAGTGCAGTTGATTGATTAAGACCTATAAACATGATTGCCTAATGAAGAATGGATATGCGAGATTCAGAAAGACCTATAGGCGTATTTTCTATATGCAGAATTCAGATTTCCGGGTAATTACAGACGTGGTATCTATATGAGAGAATGCTGAATTCCTACAGACATGGTATCTATATGAGAAATACAGAATTCCTACAGACATGGTATATATATGAGAGATTGCAGAAATTCAGAAATAACCTATAGGCAGGATATCTGCAGAAAAGTACCTATAGACAGGATATCTATATGAGAGTGCAGAAATTCAGAAAGTACTTATAGGCAGTATATCTACCCTTTGCATACATAGTTATCCCTCCCTTTTCACTAGCCATCCCCAAGAGTTTATTACAAATTATTACAGCCCAAAAAAATAAAAAAATACATCAGAAATTAAAAGTACAACCAAGGAGAGCCTGATTCAGACTTCCTGTCTGAAATATGAAGTAAACCAACTCCAATGAGATCATGATCCAAAGCCTTTCTCCCATTTGGATGTGTCAGAGTTCCCTAAAAGTCTCATATGGACTCCGGGCAGTGCTCACACCCAAATGTATCACCAGATTAAGACATAGTGCAGTGTGGAAGGGCCAGCCCTCAAGTGTCCAAGTTAAGAGGGAACTCAAGGTCCTAAGGCAAGGCTCACAAGAGGGGGGCAGAACTTAGCGACTAAGAGAGAGTGCAAGTGCAGAAATAGAGTGCTGAAAGGGGGAAAGCGAAAGGGAAACAGTTACAAATAAATACACATAGGGGTGCAGGGGAAATAGGGAAGTTGAAAGAAGCAAGAGCAGGCTGTGGGCATACCCAGCAATAGGGAGTGCTAGCATACCCATAAGCCTGTTAGAACACATTGTTTAGAGGCTGGGATCCCAAAGGATCAAATTTAATTCATGGACAATAACTTACATATTGCCATGTCTTAAACCATAGCTCAAACACATAAAGGGGGTAGGGAATAGGGACTCATAACAGAAACAGGCAGAAAGAAATCAGCATGCTAATTTAAATATTGAACTCCACAGGAACAGTAAGTAGACATGGATACACAAGCTGTAAATAAACACATTGTTGTGATGCTGAAGCTTAAATCAGGACATACCAGTTTCAAAGAAACAAATAGAGAAAAGCAGTAGGTCTTGTAAACAGGCCACAGTGCAGACAAGAAGAGAGAACACTATTGTGTGTAAGTATGAGTTCAGAAGGATTGTGAATTCTGTTGAGTTTGTGAAAGGGTCGTGCCTTTATAGTGTGAAAATCAGGCAGAAATAAGGCAAGAAAGCAGTTAAGGAACTGAATATCAATTAAGAATCAATCACACAAGACTTCCCTTAATTAAGGAATTCAGAAACGGGTAAAAACTATTTGAGGAAAGAAATTAAATAAGCACTTTGTGCAAAGTAGGAAATTAGGGGTAAATACATAGAAGTTTTATTTAAGTACAGAATTTTGAAATACGCGGTTGTACAATTAAGGTGAGAAAATCAATTAGTAGCCAGTAAATCAGAGGTCAGAGATTTTGTATGAATGAACCAAGTCAGAAAAGCTGAGAAAGGTTTTTAACTTAAGTCGAGTCACAGGGAAAATCAACAAACAAGGAAAGAAAATCAATCAGACCTATTCAGAAGGGAGTCTGAACTAATAACAAATTCGAAAGCCATTTTAGAGGGAAGTTCATCACATATAAAGAGCATACAGACATGTCAAGCATGAAAGAAGATGTCGTGTCATTCTAAAATCAGTAGAAGAATCCAATGTAAAAGAGTTTAGGAGAGTTTAGCAAAAGTCAGAGCCGTATGAAAGACAAGGATGTCCCAACTCAGTTTAGAGACTCGAAATTGGTCTGAAGAGTTAGGGGTTTTGAAATAAAACCCTAGCTCAGGCAAATCACATAGCCAAACTTGGAAGAACTCCCAAATTCTAGGGTTTCCACCATTAATCGAGTGCACAGATGAGAGTGCAAGTAATTAAATCGAAACAGGTTCAGAGGTCTCAGAAAAGAACTGAAACTTCTAACACGTTTCTTTCAGCAACACAAACTCGTGAGAAACATGATAGAAAAGTAACATGCAGAACACAGTAGAAGAGCTCAAAGGAAACAGAGTAGAAGAAACTAATTTGAAACATAATGGGAAAACTGATAAGAACAGTAGGAGAAACATATTAAGACGTTTTTAGAAGAAGCTTAACCAGAACTCGGTATGTGGAACTTAATAAGAAACACTTAAGAACATAGTAAAAGAAGATACAGTAGGAGAAACACACAAGAATACAGTAGAGGAAAATACAGTAGAAAAAGCATGCAAGAACACAGTATAAGAAAATACGGTAGAAGGAGCATACAAGAACACCGTAGAAGAAGCATACAAGAACATGGTAGAAGAAAAAATACAAGAACACAATAGAGGCAAATACACACAAAAAAGAAAGTTAGAGAAACATTTAAATACTTTCAGAAAAACCCTAGATCGGAAAAGAAATGGTTTTGAAAGTAGTTTTTGAAAGAAAAGTCAGGAAAATCGTTTAAAATCTTAAGGAAAGCATGGATATGGAACAGATCTAAAGAGATCAGAAAAACCTCAAAACTAGGGTTTTCAGAGGAACCCAAACGACGAGAAAGGCTTGGATCTAAGCAAAAGGAGTCGAGACCAGGCTTCGAAATAGACATAGCTTGCCGGAACGGGGCCGGAGATGGCCATGGAACTCGAATCGACAGAGGTCTGGACATAACCCTTCATGGCCGAGTCATGGAGCTTCAGTCAACCAAACGTGAGGAGCCATAGGTGGCTTGGTGGGTGGTGAAACCACCATAGATCTAGGTTAGAGGGTGACCGGAGAAGATGAACAGAATTCATCGGAGAGGAGGGGGTGGGGAAGGTTCTAGAGAGAACCAGAGGTTAGAGAGATAGAGACGAGTGAGGGAAAAATGAGGGGTATTGGGGAGTCGTTTGGTTTAATTTAGGTAGGTTAAACGGGGACCGTTGATCTGAATGATCAACGGTCCAGATTGGATGGGGTAGGTGGGTCGGGTAGGATATATAGGATTGGGATGGGTATTGGATGGGTCTAATTTGGGTTGGGGCTTGGGTTTAATTAGGCCAAATTAGAAAGCCAAATGTGGCTATAAGTTAAATAGCCTCTTTTTCCTTCTTAATTTATAAAAAATAATAAACAAATTTCTGGAAACAAATTAAAAGTACAAATATGTCATATAATATATAATTATTAATTTAAAAATATAAAATCCCATTTTATAAATATGAGACGGATTTAAACTTAAAAATAGCTAATATTGCAATTATGCAATTTTATCCTTAAAAATACCAAATAAATTTATAAAAATGTGTAAAAAATATATTAGCCATATTTTGGTACAAACATAAGAATCCAATAAATGAATCACGAAAAATGATAATTTTAGGGACAATCTTTGGGTTTTTCTTGATAAAATAGGGCAGTAAATTGATTTAAAAATCTTTGAAAAATTAAGGAAAAATAATAGGACCTTGGGATGTACTTATATATGCCTATATAGGCTATTTTGAGGGTATTTTGCATATTAAAAAAAATACAGGGAAAAATTGGGTATCAACAGTTGCCCTTCTTTACCCAGAAAGGATGAAAGAGTTGTCGGGTAAAGATATG
Source organism: Nicotiana attenuata (assembly GCF_001879085.1). Taxonomy (NCBI): domain Eukaryota; kingdom Viridiplantae; phylum Streptophyta; class Magnoliopsida; order Solanales; family Solanaceae; genus Nicotiana; species Nicotiana attenuata. Next base: position 120,026 of record NW_017671512.1, read on the forward strand.
ATGACCGATTTTGACCGGATGAAACGGCTTGAAGAGGTTTGGCCGTGCCCTGGATTCTGAGCTGCCTACATATCCCTGGTCTTACAGGAATCAGGTCATATGTAGTTCGGGATCCGTCGGCGGAGTATGCAGATGGAGACCTTTCAAGAACGGACGCAATATTCAGGTTAAGGTCTAATAGGGCTGCAGGAACTGGAGCGGAATTGCTCCTGCCGAGATGGTCGTTGCTTGCCGGTTTACCTGCAAATAAGTAAATACGGGCATGGATTGTAAAGTTAAACATGATGCAAATTCCCGTCGGACCATGAATGCTGTCTTTGGACGGTTAGGATGACGTCCTCAGACCATGATATTCTGGGCCATGAAGCGTATAATAAAGGATTTGCAGGCCATGAAATGATGCTCTCGGGCTATGAGAATGATGCCTTTGAATAATGATATGCAAAAGATTAAAAGGGGTCCTCAGGCCATGGCATGGCGTTCTCGGGCAATGAAATGGTGCCTCCGAACAACGACGCCTTCGGACAGATTGGCGATCTTTCAGCCCATGCAATGCAACAGGTGGCGATCTTTCAGCCATGCAAGCGTAAATAAAGTGGCGATCTTTCAGCCATGCTGCGTAAATAAAGTGGCGATCTTTCAGCCATGCAGATGGAGACAGTGCTTAGTCTCGGAAGGTAGAATGGTAGCCTTATGCAATGCAATAGGTGGCGATCTTTCAGCCACGCAAGCGTAAATAAAGTGGCAATCTTTCAGCCATGCAGATGTAAATAAAGTGGCGATCTTTCAGCCATGTAGATGGAGACAGTGCTTAGTCTCGAAAGGCAGAATGGTAGCCTTATGCAATGTAAAGGAATGCAGATGGAGACAGAGTTTAGTCTCGGAAGGTAGAATGGTAGCCTTATGCAATGCAAAGAATGCAGATGGAGACAGAGTTTAGTCTCGGAAGGCAGAATGGTAGCCTTATGCCGGAAGTAAAAAGGCAAATGATAATGGAGTTTTTCTTAGCTGATAGCAGGTTGCGACATTATGACTGCTGAGGACATTGTGCCTGCTGGGGAGACTGTTGTGTGCATATAGCAACTGTGGGTAAGTGCAACGATTCTGAGAGTTGTATTTCTGAACAATATTTGTCTCGCGAGTGTATAGTATCTCTGATGATTTTGCAACTTGAATGCCTGCATCCAAAGAAAAATCGTGAGTTTTGTATAGGGGGGAGGTTAGTTCGTATCCCCGCTGGCTCTACTTGATCGATCTTGATCTAGCGATACTGTACTTATCATTGGGGTAGCATTGCTAAACAAGCGATTTCGGAAATAGACATGCATGATTTAGCAAAAAAGATAACATAAATGCATAATTAAGAATATCTTTCTTTTAGATGAACCGACGACCGTGACGTGGTTCAAGACATTGCAACCTTTCTTGCTATGGAATTTTGAGGGACCTCCTCAAAATTCTGCCCCAGTTTACTGGGCTGCTGCTTCTAACGGCTGCTTACGGCGAATGGCTGAAATCACTTCGGAATTTTGAGGGTCCTCCTCAAAATTCTGCCCCAGTTTCCAATAGCGGGGGAAATGAAAATTTTATTACATTGTGACCGAACCCATAGGGCTGCCTACATATCCCCTCTTAAATGGGAATCAGGTCGGGTGTAGTTCAATGTTACATCATACAAGGAAAGCATAAAGGTTACACGTAGTATCTCTTGACTACGTCTGAATTGATCGGCTTTGGCCAAACTTCTCCGTCCATTTCTGCAAGTATGAGGGCTCCTCCTGTTAGAACCCGGTGAACCATGTATGGACCCTGCCAGTTGGGAGAGAACTTCCCTTTGGCTTCATCCTGATGCGGGAAAATGTTCTTCAACACCAGCTGCCCCGGTGCGAACTGTCTTGACTTGACTCTTTTATTGAAGGCTCTAGACATTTTGTTTTGGTAAAGTTGACCATGGAAAACCGCATTCATTCTCTTTCCGTCTATAAGGGCTAGCTGCTCATAGCGACTCTTCACCCATTCTGCATCGTCGAGCTCAGCTTCCTATATGATCCTTAAGGAAGGAATTTCTACCTCGGCGGGAATGACTGCTTCTGTACCATAAACCAGCATATAGGGGGTTGCCCCAGTTGATGTTCGGACTGTGGTGCGGTACCCTAGCAAAGCAAATGATAGCTTTTCGTGCCACTGCTTATGATTCTCTATCATTTTCCTTAGTATCTTCTTGATGTTCTTATTGGCGGCTTCTACGGCTCCGTTCATCTGAGATTTGTAGGCTGTAGAATTCTTGTGTCTGATTTTGAAAGTTTCACATATGGCTCTCATCAAGTCACTATTGAGGTTGGAGCCATTGTCAGTGATGATTGATTCTGGAATCCCGAATCGACAAATGATGCGGTCGCGAACAAAGTCTGCCACGACTTTCTTGGTCACTGCTCTGTAAGATGCTGCTTCAACCCATTTGGTGAAATAATCAATTGCCACTAGGATAAACCTGTGTCCGTTTGATGCGGCAGGTTCGATTGGTCCGATAACATCCATTCCCCAGGCGGCGAACGGCCATGGTGAGCTTGTTGCATTAAGCTCATTTGGAGGTACCTTGATCATGTCTGCATGTACCGGACGTACTGGATGCAATCTGTTTCCATAGTCATCCAAAAGTAACCAGCCCGGAGCATCTTCTTGGCTAAGACAAAACCATTCATATGTGGGCCGCAAGTCCCAGCATGGATTTCTTCTAGTAGTTTAGATGCTTCTTTCGATCAACACACCTTAGTAATCCCATATCCGGAGTCCTCCTATACAGGATTCCTCCGCTGTGAAAGAAGTTGTTAGACAATCTTCGGAGCGTGCGTTTCTGTGTGGTGTTTGCAAGCTCTGGGTATTCTCCTTTTGCCAAATATTCCTTGATGTCATGAAACCAAGGTTTTCCATCTGCTTCTTCTTCGACATGAGCACAGTAAGCTGGCTGATCATAGATCTTCACCGGAATAGAATCAATGAAGTTCTTATCTGGATGCTATATCATGGATGATAGGGTAGCCAATGCATCGGCAAACTCATTCTGGACTTTGGGAACATGCTGGAACTCTGTCTTTGTGAACCTCTTTCTCAACTCCTGTACATGATGCAGATAAGGGAGTATCTTGGAGTTCTTGGTCGCCCATTCTTCTCGGACCTGATGTATACAAGTCTGAATCCCCAATTACTAGCAACTCTTGGTTGTTCATGTCAATGGCCATCTTGAGCCCTAAGATGCAGGCTTCGTATTCGACCATGTTGTTGGTGCACGAGAACCTGAGTTTGGCAGACACCGGATAATGCTGACCGGTTTCTGACACTAAAACTGCTCCTATGCCAACTCCTTTGAAATTTGCTGCTCCATCGAAAAACATTCTCCAACTATCATAGGATTCTGCAATATCCTCTCCTATGAATGATACATCTTCGTCAGGAAAATACGTCTTTAGGGGTTCGTATTCTCTATCCACGGGATTCTCGGCAAGGTGATATGCCATGCTTGTCCTTTGATCACTTTCTGAGTTACGTAGACAATGTCAAATTCACTCAACAGGATTTGCCACTTGGCTAGCTTGCCGGTAGGCATGGGCTTCTGAAAGATGTACTTCAAAGGATCCATCCTTGATATGAGATATGTGGTATAGGCACGGAAGTAGTGCCTCAACTTCTGAGCTACCCAAGTCAAAGCAGAACAAGTGCGCTCTAACAGAGAATATCGGGCTTCGTACGGGGTGAACTTCTTACTGAGATAATAGATGGCCTGCTCCTTCCTCCCCGTTTCGTCATGTTGCCCAGAACACAACCGAATGCTCCATCCAATACTGCTAGGTAGAGTAATAGAGGTCTACCTGGCTCGGGCGGGACCAAAACTGGTGGTGTTGACAGGTACTCCTTGATTCTGTCGAAGGCTTTTTGGCAGTCATCGGTCCATTTGGTAGTGGCGTCCTTCTTCAACATCTTAAAGATTGGCTCGCAGATAACTGTAGATTGAGCTATGAACCGGCTGATGTAGTTGAGTCTCCCCAAGAAACTCATTACGTCCTGCTTGTTCTTTGGCGGTGGCAACTCTTGAATAGCTTTGACCTTTGATGGATCCAGTTCTATTCCTCGGTGACTTACAATGAACCCAAGTAGTTTTCCGGCAGGAACCCCGAATGTACATTTTGCGGGATTCAGTTTCAGGTTGTACCTTCTCAGTCTATTGAAGAATTTCCTCAAATCTTCCATGTGATCAGTGGCCTTCTTTGACTTAATGATGACGTCGTCTACGTACACCTCGATCTCCTTATGTATCATATCATGAAAAATGGTAGTCATGGCCCTCGTGTAAGTGGCCCCTGCATTCTTTAACCCGAATGGCATCGTCTTGTAGCAGTACATCCCCCACGGCGTAATGAAAGTCATTTTCTCAGCATCTTCTTCGTTCATCCAGATCTGATGATACCTAGCGAAACAATCTACAAATGATTGCAACTTGTGCTTGGCGCAATTGTCAATCAGGATGTGTATGTTTGGCAAGGGGAAGTCGTCTTTTGGACTGGCCCGGTTGAGATCCCGGTAGTCGACACAGACTCTGACCTTCCCATCCTTCTTCGGTACTGGCACAATGTTGGCTAACCATGTTGGATATTCTACTACCCTGAGAACCTTAGCTTTGACCTGCTTAGTGACTTCTTCCTTGATTTTCAGACTCATATCAGGCTTAAGCTTTCTGAGCTTCTGCTTTACCGGTGGACACGTCGGATCAGTTGGTAGTTTGTGTGCCACAATAGATGTACTCAGACCAGTCATGTCATCGTACGACCAGGCAAATATGTCCTTGTACTCCTTTAGGAATTATGTGTATTCTTCCCTTTCTGATGGTGACAAATGAACGTTGATTCGTGTTTCTTTGACATTTTCTGCATCTCCCAGGTTAACAATCTCAGTCTCGTCCAAATTGGACTTAGGTCTGTTCTCAAAATTCTCAACTTCTTCAACAATCTCTTCCGGTATATCATCTTCCTCTGAATCTATGTCCGTTTGTTGCGTTGTCTCGTTGCATGTCACAGTCATCGGTTCATCAAGATAAGTAATAGTAATGCTGTATAAATAAAGTAATGAGATAAAATAATAAGAGTAAGATTTATAAGGAAACCAAAATGCTTTGATAAATTCCATAACTGTTTTGGACATTCGAAGATCTTATTGCAAAAATTTAAAATGCGAAAGGAAAGATAACTAGTAAAATAAAAGATAGTGCATGATGCTTGTTTAGCCTTGCTACCCCGAGGCTCGCGGGCTCTGGTGGTTCTGATAGTCCAGTTATTGAGGCGTGCTCCTCTGCTTACAGCTAGTATGGAAGGGCCTTCCTCCCCCTCCTCCTCGAAAACGACACAACAATCCATGTCATCGTCTTCCAGGAACAAATTCCTCACTGCTGCTAGTGCTTCTCCTTCTTCTGACCCGTAGATAACTTCGGCTGGTTGGAAAGTCTGATCCAAGCATGGTATTGGCTGCTCCAATGGGTAGTAGGGACCGCGCCATGGTGGTGACCAGTTGTTGAATTCCTCCCAGGTGTACTCGTATCCCAGACCGAAAGTGGTGCCATGCTTCTTGAGCTTTATGGGCTTAGCGATTCCTTGGAGGTTCTTGCCAAGCCCTTTACCCGGTTCGTACCCACTCTAATGCAATATGCTCTCAATTTTATTGTCCCACCATTTGTCGTTGTCAACGGCGTTGACTCGCTCGATGTGGTGATAGGTCTCCCCACCTATCTTTCTTCTGCCTCTGATTGTTGGGATGGTCTGGCGACTGTATATAGGGTTGCTACCGTCGCTGTGAATGATCACCTCCTGGTGATTCCACTCAAAATTCACTGTCTGATGTAGCGTGGATGCTACGGCCCCCGCGGCATGAATCCATGGTCGTCCCAACAACAAATTGTAAGATGCCGGCACGTCTATCACTTGAAAATCCACATCGAACCAAGTAGGCCCCATTTGCAAACACAAGCTAATTTCCCCAATGGTGGACCTTTGATAACCGTCGAAAGCTTTGACGTTGATGGCCCCGTCCTTGATCTCATGCAGCCCTTTTCCCAATGTCCTGAGTGTTACCAACGGACAAATGTTGAGAATGGACCCTCCCTCAATCAGGATTCTAGTGATAAAATAATCTTCACATTGCACGGTGATATGCAACGCCTTGTTGTGACTCAAACCTTCTGGTGGCAGCTCATCTTCGTGAAAAGTGATCTTGTGAATTTCCAATACATGTCCTACCATATTTGCCATCTCTCCTCCGGTGATGTTGCTCGGTACATATACCTCACTCAGCACCTTTAACAAGGCATTCTTATGTGCATCGGAATTTTGTAACAAAGCTAGGATAGAGATTTATGCCGGTGTTTTGTTCAGCTGGTCAATGACCGAGTATTCCTTGGCTTGTATCTTTCTCCAGAGATCATCGGGTCCAGTTTCAGTGATGGTTGGCCGACTAGAGGCCTGCTTGCTTGACTCGGACAAATGCTCCGGGGTATAAACTCTACCATTTCTCGTCATACCCTGTGCCGCAATAGCTTCTCCGAACATAACCTTGCCTTCCCTTCTTGCCTCGGCTGTGTAGTCCCATGGTATAGCCTTTGTATGGAACGGTGTTATGGATGACATTGCCACTGGAATTGGCGTGGTTATCTTTACTCCGAACGGTGCCTGCACCTTGGGCGGTAAAACTGCAACTTCGAATGTGTAGGTGCCTTTGCTGGAGACACGAATTCGACCTCAATTGGCGCGGGCGTCATTGCAAATGGTGGCGCTTCAAACTCCAGCGGTATGGACATATTTACCTCGGCATCCCCAGAGGGCTGAATCTGGACTATGATCGGATTAAGGGTGACTATTGGTTGCTTTGGATCATCACCTTCTGTGATCAAACCGATCGATCCCTTGGGGTCCCAATCATCCTCTATTTCAATCATGTGAACGCCACCACCCTTGTGATCTAGCAGAGGGTTATTGCGGACATCCGGAGCAGGCTCTTTTGCCACAATAATATTGTTATCAATCAAAGTTTGGAGCTTATGTTTCAGAGAGCGGCATTCATCAATGGTGTGTCCTTTCATGCCGGAATGGTATGCACATGACTTATTTGGATTAACCCACTGAGAAGGGTTTTCAGGAGCAGCAGGGATAGGGGTGACGTAACCAGCAGTTTTGAGTCTTTCATACAACTGGTCGATAGGTTCAGCAATGGCCGTGTACTGTTTTGGGGGTCTTCGATCAAAGTTTGGTCGAGGTCTAGGAAAATTTTGGCGTGGAGGAGGGGATTGGTAGTGGGATGGTTGAGTGTTGTGGGCTTGGTAAACATGTGCTGGTTGGGAGTATTTGGGTGAAGTGAGCTGATATGCGGGAGGTAATTGATAAGTGAGTGGTGGAGTTTGGTAAGAGGGTGAGGGTGCTTGGTAGTTTGGGGTAGGCTGATATGTGATTGGAGGCATTGGGTATGTTTGGTATTTGACGGGAGATTTGGTTCTCTGTGCCACCATTACGGCCCCTACGTCCCTTTTCTTGGACACACCGCTTGACTGTAAGGCCTTGTTTGTAGCTTGCAAGGCTTCAAAATTCGTAACCATACCGCTTTTGATGGTTTCTTCGATTCTTTCTCCCAGCTTGATAATGTCAGAAAATTTGTGGCATTCGATCATCATCAGCCTCTCATAATACTGTGGGTCTTGGGCCCGAACGAAGAATTTGTTCATTTGCTCTTCTTCCAAAGCAGGCCTAACCTTAGCAGCTTCTGACCTCCATCGAGTAGCATACTCACGGAATGTTTCTATGGGTTTCTTCTTCAAATTTTGAATATAGAACACATCTGGTGCATTCTCTGTGTTGAACCTGAATCTGTCCATAAAATCGAACGCCATGCTTACCCAGTTCGACCACTTCTTCGGATCTTGGCTAATGTACCAAGATAAGGCATCTCCCTTCAAACTCCTCATGAAAAGCTTCATGCGGATTTTCTCGTCTTTTCCTACTCCAACCAGCTTGTCACAGTATGTTCTCAAATGGGACCCTTGGATCTCCTGTACCATCAAACATCTCGAACTTAGGAGGTTTGTACCCCTCGGGCAGTTCGACATCGGGCTGTATGCAAAGATCTTCGTAGTTTAGCCCTTCAATTCCCTTACTTCCTTCAACGCCTTGAATTCTGCTAGTCAACTTTTTAAGCTCTTCGGCCAGGTTTCTGATGAGCAAGTCCTTATCATCGGACTCGGGTGTGCTTGAAATGGGCTGGGTGGAGTGCGGCACGGTCTCCACGTAGATGGGGGTACTATGTTGGTAGTGGTCATTTGTGGAGTTCTGGAGTTCTGGGATGAGTAGTGGGGTGTTATTTGAGGTATGGCAGGTATTGCAGTGGTGGTGAGAAATGGGATGGTTTTGTTGCTTTGGGATATTTTGTGGAAGTACAGGATTCTGAGTATTTGGGAAAGTAACAACTGGAGTAGTGAGGGAAAATGACAGATTTTGCCAGATTTCGGACTTGATCAAGTTCTTCCTGAAACTTCAACAGCTTTTGTTCTAGTTGGGATGCATTTTCCTTGGGGACCAGAGTACCGTGACCTCTACCCGTTCAGTTGAGTTCTCCTTTCTGGCATTGTTCAAATCTTCCATTTTCCCTTTGTTCTTGTGCTTGACAGGACTGAGAGGAGGAGTAGGTGGAGGCCCCCTGGATCTCGTAAAATATGATGATGTTACCAGAGTTCACGAACTAACCTTTGGGGAGGGGAATAAACAAAAGTAAAAACAATAGGGTAACAAGTCAGTGAGGATTATAAAAAAAATGTTGCAATATTTAAACACATAGTGCGGAAAGATAAAGCGTGTCCTAATTTGGGAAACCTCTTTGTGCCCGAGGTAGGCCTAGCAACAAGTTGATTTGGAGAACTTAGAATGCTAAATGCCTCATTTTATTGATAAAAGTAGACGAATCCCAAAACGACACTAAATAACAGGAAATAAAAATGTCACTAGTGGCCATAGGCCTTATTACATTTTATAAAGCAGAAATGAAAACTCCTATCTATTTGGTCCCAGAAGGACCTTCCCCAGACTCGGCATCTTTGGCTCCATCGAACAGCTTCACCAGCTCGCGAAGTCCCAGCAACATGTAGGCTCTGGCTAGGTGTCCGCCCTCGTTTCCTTCAGCATTCTAGCAATCCTCGATCCTTTTAAGAAATTTCCTTTCCAGCTCAACTAAACCCCGTTCCAAGTATCCCAGTCGCTTGTTGGCACTGACAGCCATGTCTTTCCACTCTTCAATCAGCCTTTGGTTAACTTCTTGTATTTTACGGTGCTCACTTTCACACTCCCGAATCCTCTTGCGCAGTTGGTTGTACTTGACCTGTGCTTCAGCCTTTTCATCAATGATCCTGTGACCTCGAACAAACTCGGGTTGACCCAGACCATTGTGATTATCCTCCAGCCAGTCTGAATAGTATGGGGTACAACCAATATGGTATATGTCTGGTTCGATGGTGTCCCTTCCCAATACAATCTTGCAGTGCCACATGTGCTGAGCCTGGCACCTGTAAGGACTATTGCCGTTCTGGAAGTCAGCCCGGAAGTGACTCATCTTGTCGACCCTGGGTATAACCTGCTTCCTGCCCACTTGCCTCATAACCCGAAGAGGTACGTAAGGGTACGTTCCTCTTAAGCCGATTAGTATCAGGAAAGGTGCGTCCCTGGACCGGACGATGAACTCCTCGATTGGGAACCATTCGAACATCCATTGTACCTGGTCCTCAGTCAGATTTTCAAAGAGTTCGACCCATTCTCTAGCACTCTCTGGTTGGGCGAACATGTTGGGCATGTAATTCATTCGCTTTGGGTGATAAAAAGCGATATGAACGTCCCAGTCCCTTGGATGGATTTCCAGTCAGTACTCACCCTTTTGGAGATGTTCCACGAGCAAAAGTTGAAGTAGCAGATTACAACCCTCGAAGTGTTTGGCTACCTGTTGACACCTTTCTAGGGCTCGGTATATCTCTGCAATGATCATTGGTACGAGACTGAATGGTTGTCTGTCAATTCCCTCCATTAGAGTTTTGGTGATCATAGCTAACCTGGTATGGATCCTTGCTTTCTTCATCCGAAACATTATCATCCCCAAGTAGCAGAACATAAAGACAAAGACCCTTCGGTGGATATGCCCCAATGATGTAAGGGCGAACTCATCGGGATAAGTACGGTAAGATTTGCTATGACCGTACCTTTCGTACAAATAGTCAAAGGGAATGTATGATTCTTTCAAACATGTCGAGTCTGGATTCTTCTTTAGACCCATCATTTTGAGAAAACCTCTACCCTTGAGATTTTCCAGCATTAACAAACCCGGAGTTTCCCATGGTATACCAGTCAGTCCTCCTATTTCCTCGAGCAGGGGTGTCATCTCAATGTCTCCGAAGCGGAAGACAAACCTATCACAATCCCAGAATAGAGTAGCAGCTTCTATGATTTTGTTGTTGGGTTGAATTTCCAAGAGAGAGGGTAGGTTCCCCAAGTATTTCCGGATAAGAGTCTGATCACTGGAGTGAAAATCCTTCCACCAGCTTAGCAGTTTGGGGTGGATGTTAGTGACCATGCCGAATCTAGGGACTTCGTGCCTCATATTTCTGCAAGACAAAAGGGTTAGGCCTTTACCCCCACCAGACTCGACTATTTAATATCAACAATTGGCATAAAAGTATTTTAGTTCTCCAGATAAATGCACAGAACGTGATAACGTCCGTTTGGGTTTTAGGGAAACCCAGTGGACTTTGGACAAGGCTATCTTAAAGGGTCATTATGCGGATAACATAACTGACTCGGCTAGGTTTGACCATGATGCATGCACAATTTAAATAGAAAGGGTTTCTATGGGGTTTTAGACTAGTACCCTTGAGCGGACAACTCAAGAGGGAAAGGCGCGGAACCGTCGACTACACTGTTGATTGACTGGTTTTACCGCAAATATGCCTTTGCCGGATTTAGGGGTGATAATATCGGAAGAGCTCAACCACTCATTATAAGCATTGCTATGGTATTTTGTTTGGCACGAATGGAATATAATGTTGAAAATATGCAGTTGCAATAATTTAAACAAGTTGTCATGTATTTGCACGTTCATAAAGCAATAACTACAATAATTTAAAACAGTAATAAAGGGAGGCAGTAAAGGAAAGCGGTCAAAGAAATAAAGGAAAGAAACAAAAAGACAAGTTAGTTTCATAGTAGAAGAAGAAATTAAATACTTGAAGGCATTAATCAAATAAAGACATATAAAGAAGCGTAAAGTCACAATAATAGCCTGAAATGGTAAAAGCCTAAAAGAAATTCCCAGCGGAGTCGCCATGCTGTCGCGCCCCCTTTTTCTCGCAAAATCGGGTTTATGACATTTGGGAGGACAACTCGTTCCCTTTTGGGGAATTGGGTTTGATTTGAAGAGTCGACACCTAATGATTAAAGTGCATTAGGACACTAAGAAGGGTTTGATTTGAGTAACTAGAGATTGGGTAAGGGCTTGAAATTATCCCAAAGGGAAGGTGTTAGGCACCCCTCAGGATCCACCAGTATGGTTCCCGGCAAAACTATTGTTGTGAACTTAAGCGCAAATAACACATAGGCAAATAAAGACTTCAAGTAAGAGGGGATTTTCACATAATGGTTACAAATAAACAAAGTTAGAAAGAATCAAAAGAAAGCTGATTTTTCTTAAAGAAATAGTTTGAAATTGGAGAAGAAGCAAAGAAACAAAGAAACAAAGGGAGGGGGGGGTCTTAGGTTTATAAATAATATGGATCACCCCACACAACATCCGGTAATCACTCCTCAGTAAGGGGCTACACGTGATGTTATCGCGTGGTCATCATATCCATATCTACCCTTTCCCACCCCATTAGGGTATTAAAGCACGGAATGGTCTTGTTTACTTATTGCATGCTATTACCCGCCCCAATCCTATCAGTCCCGGAGGCATTTAGGACTACTAATCCTAAAGGAAAGGGATATTAGGCTTGTTTATAGTTTCAAAGGCAAAACTCTAAGGCGACATACAAAAACACGTATAGCAAGTTGGGGGAAGCACATAACAAGTAAAAGGCTCAGATATACCTCCTTTTATAGAGAAGCACATAATTTAGCATGTCTTGCACATACTTTTCAGGGTCTGAATAAAACTTAAAGGTTGAGGCAGACTGATTTGTTACATAGTTCAGATAAGAAGCCCGAATCAGGCCTGCCTGCTGGTTGTAGCTAATAAAAATCTGGTTCAGTTTATAAAATTTACCCTATGGTTTGCCTAAGTGTTGGACGAGGGTCCTATAGGCATGATATCTACTGATTTCAGAAATAATGAAGTAAACTGAATACATACTGATTTGAGAAAAATTATCAGTTATTGAAGAAACGCAAGTTTTAGCGAGAGATCATAAGTTCTGCAACTGATGGTACACCATTATTACTGGTTCTAGACTTATAAGCGAGTGAAGCGATTCAGACTTGATTAAATGCTCCTATAGACATGCTTTCTATGCGTTGTTGATTTTAAACCTTTTTATAGACATGGGGAAATGCAGAAACCTTATGGACATGATATCCAGATGTTGAGCCTATGAACATGATATCTAATTGCAGTTGATTGATTAAGACCTATAAACATGATTGCCTAATGAAGAATGGATATGCGAGATTCAAAAAGACCTATAGGCGTATTTTCTATATGTAGAATTCAGATTTCCGGGTAATTACAGACATGGTATCTATATGAGAGAATGCAGAATTCCTACAGATATCGTATCTATATGAGAAATGCAGAATTCCCACAGACATGGTATCTATATGAGAGAATGCAGAAATTCAGAAATAACCTATAGGCAGGATATCTATATGAGAGTGCAGAAATTCAGAAAAGTACCTATAGACAGGATATCTATATGAGAGTGCAGAAATTCAGAAAGTACTTATAGGCAGGATATCTACCCTTTGCATACATAGTTATCCCTCCCTTTTCACTAGCCATCCCCAAGAGTTTATTACAAATTATTACAGCCCAGAAAAATAAAAGAATACATCAGAAATTAAAAGTACAACCAAGGAGAGCCTGATTCAGACTTCCTGTCTGAAATATGAAGTAAACCAACTCCAATGAGATCATGATCCAAAGCCTTTCTCCCATTTGGATGTGTCAGAGTTCCCTAAATGTCTCATATGGACTCCGGGCAGTGCTCACACCCAAATGTATCACCAGATTAAGACATAATGCAGTGTAGAAGGGTCAACCCTCAAGTGTCCAAGTTCAGAGGGAACTCAAGGTCCCAAGGCAAGGCTCACAAGAGGGGGGCAAAACTTAGGGACTAAGATAGAGTGCAAGTGCAGATATAGAGTGCTGAAAGGGGGAAAGGGAAACAGTTACAAATAAATACACATGGGGGTGCAGGGGAAATAGGGAAGTTGAAAGAAGCAAGAGCAGGTTGTGGGCATACCCAGCAATAGGGAGTGCTAGCATACCCATAAGCCTGTTAGAACACATTGTTTAGAGGCTGGGATCCCTAAGGATCAAGTTTAATTCATGGACAATAACTTACATATTGCCATGTCTTAAACCATAGCTTAAACACATAAAGGGGGTAGGGAATAGGGATTCATATCAGAAACAGGCAAAAAGAAATCAGCATGCTAATTTAAATATTGAACTTTACAGGAACAGTAAGTAGACATGGATACACAAGCTATAAATAAACACATTGTTGTGATGCTGAAGCTTAAATCAGGACATACCAGTTTCAAAGAAACAAATAGAGAAAAGCAGAAGGTCTTGTAAACAGGCCACAGTGCAAACAAGAAGAGAGAACACTTTTGTGTGTGAGTATGAGTTCAGAAGGATTGTGAATTTTGTTGAGTTTGTGAAAGGGTCGTGCCTTTATAGTGTGAAAATCAGGCAGAAATAAGGCAAGAAAGCAGTTAAGGAACTGAATATCAATTAAGAATCAATCACACAAGACTTCTCTTAATTAAGGAATTCAGAAACGGGTAAAAACTATTTGAGGAAAGAAATTAAATGAGCACTTTGTGCAAAGTAGGCAATTAGGGGTAAATACATAGAAGTTTTATTTAAGTACAGAATTTTGAAATACGCGGTTGTACAATTAAGGTAAGAAAATCAATTAGTAGCCAGTAAATCAGAGGCCAGAGATTTTGTATGAATGAACCAAGTCAGAAAAGCTGAGAAAGGTTTTTAACTTAAGTCGAGTCACAGGGAAAATCAGCAAACAAGGAAAGAAAATCAATCAAACCTATTCAGAAGGGAGTCTGAACTAATCACAAATTCGAAAGCCATTTTAGAGGGAAGTTCATCACATATAAAGAGCATACAGACATGTCAAGCATGAAAGAAGATGTCGTGTCATTGTAAAATCAGTAGAAGAATCCAGTGTAAAAGAGTTTAGGAGAGTTTAGCAAAAGTCAGAGTCGTATGTCCAAACTCAGTTCAGAGACTCGAAATTGGTCTGAAGAGTTGGAGGTTTTGAAATAAAACCCTAGCTCAGGCAAATCACATAGTCAAACTTGGAAGAACCCCCAAATTCTAGGGTTTTCACTATTAATCGAGTGCAAAGATGAGAGGGCAAGTAATTAAATCGAAACAAGTTCAGAAGTCTCAGAAAAGAACTGAAACTTCTAACACGTTTCTTTCAGCAACAGATACTCGTGAGAAACATGATAGAAAAGTAACATGCAGAACAAAGTAGAAGAGCTCAAAGGAAACAGAGTAGAAGAAACTAATTTGAAACATAATGGGAAAATTGATAAGAACAGTAGGAGAAGCATATTAAGACGTTTTTAAAAGAAGCTTAACCAGAACTCAGTATCTGGAACTTAATAAGAAACACTTAAGAACATAGTAAAAGAAGATACAGTAGGAGAAACACACAAGAATACAGTAGAGGAAAATACAGTAGAAAAAGCATGCAAGAACACAATATAAGAAAATACAGTAGAAGGAGCATACAAGAACACCGTAGAAGAAGCATACAAGAACATGGTAGAAGAAAAAATACAAGAACACAATAGAGGCAAATACACACAAAAAACAAAGTTAGAGAAACATTTAAATACTTTCAGAAAAACCATAGATCGGAAAAGAAATGGTTTTGAAAGTAGTTTTTAAAAGAAAAGTCAGGAAAATCATTTAAAATCTTAAGGAAAGCATGGATATGGAACATTTCTAAAGAGATCGGAAAAACCTCAAAACTAGGGTTTTCAGAGGAACCCAAACGACGAGAAAGGCTTGGATCTAAGCAAAAGGAGTTGAGACCAGGCTTCGAAATAGACATAGCTTGCCGGAACGAGGCCGGAGATGGCCGTGGAACTCGAATCGACAGAGATCTGGACATAACCCTTCATGGTCGAGTCATGGAGCTTCAGTCAACCAAACATGAGGAGCCATAGGTGGCTTGGTGGGTGGTGAAACCACCATAGATCTAGGTTAGAGGGTGACCGGAGAAGATGAGCAGAATTCATCGGAGAGGAGGGGGTGGGGAAGGTTCTAGAGAGAACCAGAGGTTAGAGAGATAGAGACGAGTGAGGGAAAAATGAGGGGTATTGGGGGGTCGTTTGGTTTAATTTAGGTAGGTTAAACGGGGACCGTTGATCTGAATGATCAACGGTCCAGATTGGATGGGGTAGGTGGGTCGGGTAGGATAATTAGGATTGGGCCGGGTATTGGATTGGTCTAATTTGGGTTGCGTCTTGGGTTTAATTAGGCCAAATTAGAAAGCCAAATGTGGCTATAAGTTAAATAGCCTCTTTTTCCCTCTTAATTTATAAAAAACAATAAACAAATTTTTGGAAACAAATTAAAAGTAATAAAATGTCTTATAATATATAATTGTTAATTTAAAAATATAAAATCCCATTATATAAATATGAGACCGAATTAAACTTAAAAATGGCTAATATTGCAATTATGCAATTTTATCCTTAAATATACCAAATAAATTTATAAAAATGTGTAAATAAATATCTTAGCCATATTTTGGTACAAACATAAGAATCCAATAAATGAATCACCAAAAATGATAATTTTAGGGACCATCATTGGGTTTTTCTTGATAAAATAGGGCAGTAAATTGATTTAAAAATTTTTAAAAAATTAAGGAAAAATAATAGGACCTTGGGATGTACTTATATATGCGTATATTGGCTATTTGAGGGTATTTTGCATATTAAAAAAAATACAGGAAAAAATTGGGTGTCAACTGCAGGTATAGCCCGGGTGTTAGTCATGGCCTTCCAATTTGGTTTGTGACAAACTTGGTATCAGAGCAAGTCTATCATAGGGGTTGTCTATGAGCCGCGTCTAGTAGAGTCTTGATTATGGATGTGTAGCACGCTACATTTATAATCAGGAGGCTACATGACATCTAGGGTTGTTACCTTCTTCCTGAATATGGATCGTACTAGAGTTGAGTCGTAAGTGTTCGTTTCTAATATTCACCTTGTTTTCTTTCACCGATGCCTACGACTAGGAAGCAAGCGATTAGTAGACAGCTTGATACAGCTGCAGTAGAGGGTACCAGTCAAGTGTCCAGCCAGAGCAGGCCAAAGTGAGGCTCAGAGTGAGATACCGTCTCATACCTCATCTACTCCGTCTCCTCCATAGGATATGAGGAGGCACACAGCACCTCAAATTCCTCTGTCTGGCACTACAGACCAGGATATGCGGAGTGCGGTGCAGTTGTTGACTAGCTTGGTAGCTGCTCAGGCTCAGAGGTAGA
Source organism: Nicotiana attenuata (assembly GCF_001879085.1). Lineage (NCBI taxonomy): Eukaryota > Viridiplantae > Streptophyta > Magnoliopsida > Solanales > Solanaceae > Nicotiana > Nicotiana attenuata. The sequence goes on from NW_017671512.1 coordinate 136,833, forward strand.
ATACTGGTGCTGCTGATGAACCGGTTAGTGCGAGAGTTCGTGATTTTATTAATCTAGACCCTCCAGTGTTTACCGGATTAGACCCCAAGGAGGACCCACAGACTTTTATTGATTAGGTTCATCGTACACTGCGGGTTATGCATGCTAGTGATACGGAGGTAGTAGAGTTGGCTTCTTATCGGTTACGAGATTTAGCGGTTTTCTGGTATGATAGTTGGGAGAGATCCAGGGGTCCGAACGCTCATCCAGCTGTGTGGAAGGAATTTTCTGAGGCCTTTTGTCGTCACTACTTGCCAGTTGAGATGCGACGAGCTAGAGCTAATCTTGAACCTTCGACATGGTAATATGAGTGTACGAGAGTATAGTATGCAATTTGATTCTTTAGCAAGGTATGCTCCCCATATGATGGCGGAGATGAGCAATAGGGTGCACCTGTTCGTGAATGGGTTGGGACCACATCTGATAAATAAGTGCATGACAGCCTCTTTGGTGGAGGGCATGGATATTTCCCGTATTCTGGATTATGCCTAGACCCCAGAGGATCGTAAGCGCTAGCAAAGGGCAAATAGGGAGTAGGATAGGGGCCAACATAAGAGGGCGTGATTTGTAGGGTAATCTACTGACTTTAGAGGCAGTATCAGGCCCTAGTCTTCAAGGAGTTCGGCGCCACCTGTAGCTAGTGCTCCTCCACAGTTTTAGAGGCCTCGGTATGATCGATTTACCTATTCTGGTCTAGGTTAGAGTTCGCGGGCATCAGGCTCGCAATATCATAGAGATACTAGTCAGACGAGACCCACAACACCCCGTTGTGATTAGTGCGGCAAGGCCCAATTGTGCTGTCGAGGTTCTGATGCGTGCTATTCTTGCAGACACCCTAGCCACATGATGCGTGATTGTCCTAACAGAAGAGGTGGTGGTATGGCTCGGCCAACTGGATCTATGTCTGGTTCTTTCTCATCAGTTTGACCTCTAGCACGGGTTTTCAGCAGCCGACAGGTCGTGGTAGAGGTAGAGGTGCAGTGTCGAGTTCGAGTGTTGCTCAAAATCGAACCTATGCTCTAGTAGGTCGACAGGATCTCGAGTCATTTCCGGATGTTGTTACAGGTATATTGTCTGTGTTTTCTTATGATGTATGTGCGCTGATTGATCTGGGATCTACATTATCATATGTTACACCCTTTGTGGCTAATAAGTTTGGCGTTGAACCTGAATTGATAAGTAAACCACTTGCGGTATCTACTCTGATAGGAGATTCTATAATTGCTAGAAGGGTATATAGAGGTTGCACAGTGATGATTTGTACTCATCAAACCTCGGCAAATTTATTTGAGTTAGAAATGGTTGATTTTGATGTGATAATGGGAATGGACTGGTTGGCCTCATGCTATGCAAATGTTGACTGTCGTGCGAAGATAGTTAGGTTCCAGTTTCCTGGTGAACCCGTCATTGAATAGAAGGGGAATATTGCTACGCCGAAAGGTAGGTTTATTTCCTATCTTAAAGCAAGGAAGACGATCTCAAAAGGTTACAGTTATCATCTCGTTCGTGTTAGGGATGCGGAGGCGAAGCCCCATACTCTACAATCAATCCTCGTGGTTAATCAATTTCTAGATGTTTTCCCAGATGAACTCCCAGGCCTTCCTCCTGAAAGGGAGATTGAGTTTAGCATTGATGTGTTGCCTGACACTCAACCGATCTCTATCCCTACATATAGGATGGCCCCGATAAAGTTGCGAGAGTTGAAGGCGCAGTTGAAGGACTTGCTGGATAAGGGCTTCATTAGGCCTATCATTTCACCTTGGAGTGCACCAGTCTTGTTCGTGCGGAAGAAAGACGAGTCGTTAAGGATGTGTATCGATTATTGACAGTTGAATAAGTTTACTATAAAGAACAAGTATCCACTTCCAAGGATTGATGACCTGTTTGACCAACTCTAGGGTTCCAAGTATTTCTCCAAGATTGACTTACGTTCAGGGTATCATCAGGCGAGGGTTAAGGAGAAGGATACTCCAAAGATGGCCTTCTAAACAAGATATGGGCACTTTGAGTTCTTGGTAATGTTGTTCGGGCTAACAAATGCCCCAACAAATTTTATGGATCTCATGGATAGTGTAGTCAGGCCCTATCTTGATGTGTTCGTGATTGTATTCAATGATGACATTCTGGTGTATTCTCGTTCGGAGGCGGAACATGCGGGCCACTTGCGGATAGTACTACAGACGCTTCAGGATCGTAAGTTATATGCTAAACTCTCCAAATGTGAATTCTGGCAGAACTCAGTAGCATTCCTTCGCCATGTGATATCTGATGAGGGTATTAGTTTCGACACTCAGAAGATCGATGTAGTAAAGCATTGACCAAGACCTACAACACCATCAGAAGTCCGCAGCTTCCTGGGGCTATCAGGATATTATATGCGATTTGTAGAAGGGGTTTCCTCTATATCAGCACCATTGACTAAGTTAACACAGAAAACTACCAAGTTCCAGTAGTCTGACGCTTGTGAACGTAGTTTTCAGGAGCTAAATAATCGATTGACATCCGCGCCAATGCTCACTCTCCCAGAAGGAACAAAAGGTTATGTGGTATATTATGATGCCTCGGGTATAGGTTTGGGGTGCGTATTGATGCAACGTGGGAAGGTGATTGCTTATGCATCAAGACAATTGAAGAAACATGAAAAGAATTACTTGGCTCATGATTTGGAATTGCCTGCAGTAATATATGCTTTGAAGATATGGCGGCACTACTTATACGTCGTCCATGTTGACATCTACACAGATCATAAGAGTTTACAATACATCTTCAAGCAGAAGGAGTTGAATTTGAGGTAGCGTAGGTGGCTTGAATTACTGAAAGATTAGGTGGCTTGAAATTTGTCCACCCGGTATTCCCTGTATCTATGTTGAGGAAATGTATTGGAGACCCTTCTTGGGTCGTCCCTATCAAAGATGTACAAGTTACAGAGGATCTATCATATGAAGAAGTACCAGTAGCTATATTAGATCGACTAGTCCGCAAGCTGAGAACAAATGATGTAGCTTCCGTCAAAGTATTGTGGAGGTACAAGAATATGGAAGAAATGACATGGGAAGAAAAAGATGAAATGAAGTCTAAATACCCTTACCTGTTTAAGAATGAAGATAACGAATAGCTTGAGAATACTCTTCCTTAATACAAAATGGTGATATGCAGATAATGTACATATCCATAATGCTTTGTATAGCCTTGTGAGGCCATACGTTGGATTTAACTGCATGCAAGTTTGGCTAGTGTCCATTTTATTGGGGAATTTCGGCCGAAAATTTCCGTCGGGATCCATGATGAGTTAGACTCCCCATAAACCCTTACATTCGAGGACAAATATTCCTAAGGGGGAGAGGCTGTTACAACCCATATTCACGTACGTTAGTTCACGCCGTAAGTTAGTCGACGTAAATCCGAGAAGATATTATCTTTGAGATGATAAGAAGTTAATCCTATTGGTCTTAAATGATACAAGGGTGTATACGAGTGCTTGACATGTATTAGAATTTAAACAAATCAAGGATGTTGTAACGCGTACTTTTGGGTAAACCTAGAGGTGCTTAATATTCCCAAGAGGTCGTGTTTTAAGGTATTTTAATCATATAATATCCGTATCATAAGTCTTGAAGTCAAACGGGTAATGAATCAAAAGTCGACAAAAGTTGTCGCAACTTACGTTCATAATTTTACTTAAACTTTAGGTCAAATGTTAGTAAGCTTTTCTCCCAATTAACTTGTACTTATGGGGTAATCTATCCACCAAATTGAATATCTATAAGTCTAGTTTCCAACACATTAAACCATTTTTTGATACGATCTTGGAGTAGAGAGATATTCGCATTTTCGCGAAACTGCGCCAAGCAGCTCTCTATGGGACCCACATAGGCGGTTGAGACATATGGATATATATAAGATGCCTCAAACCCATTTTAAGTCATTCTTTTTCAGTATATTCAGACCTTAGAACTCTAAAAACACTCTCTCAAGGTTCTCTCATGATCCAAGACCCAAACAAAGGCAAAAAACACAAATCAAGTGTCGGGAATCCCGTGGCGCTAGTAAGTTTCTTGTTCTGCTGATTTTTGTGTTGTTCCAGCTCGTGTGGGAGGTTATTTTAAGTGCTTTATGTTTTGTAAATTACTCCCTCAAGTTTTTAATATCAACCCTAGGTGATTTCAAGTCTTCTAAAGTGATTCTATTGCCGAAAAACCCTAATTGATTGCTAGTTTCGCTTCCTTGTTCTTGTGGCAGCATTGGAGAGATATTTTGCAAAAATCTCTAATTCTACCCAAATCCCCAATTTCTACCATGGTAGAACAAAGATTTGGGCCAGAAATTTATGGGTGATGTTAGAAATGGAAGAAAATGAGTTAAAGTGCACAAACCTATGAATTGGTGTTGAGTTTTCTCTTCAAAATCGTCTCTAGGCCGAGCTCTAATGGAAGGTTTATGAAAAATGGGAGAAATCCCGTTTTGGGACTGTTTTAAATCACCGGCGTTAGGTGCTCATCGCGTTCGCGAAGAGCATGGCCTAACTGGCCTACATGATCGCGAGTAACTCCACGTGTTCGCGAAGGCATAGCCGGCCTCACGTCTGCGTTCGCGAGACTGGTCCCATCCCATCCAATACTACACGTTCGCGTTGGTGTGGACGCGTTCGCGAAGGGCAGTCCCCCACCGCTCCGCGTTCGTGTTCTATTCCTCGCGTTCGCATAGCATATTTCTCCCCCAGTCCTAACTTACCTTTCGCGATCACGGTAGTATATTCGCGATCGCGAAGAAGCTTTTACCAGACACCAGCAGAAATGAAAAACCAACAAATTTTCCTAAGTTCAAAAGGTCCGTAGGCTATCCGAAACTCACCCGAGACCTCGGGGCTCCAAACCAAATATGCACACAAGTCCAAGAACATTATACGAACTCGCTCGCATAATCAAAACACCAAAATAACACCTAGAACTATGAATCAGACACCAAATCAAATGAAATTTTTAATAAAACTTTAGAACTTCTATTTTTACAACTGGACGTCCGAATCACGTCAAACTTACTTCGTTTCTCACCAAATTATGCAGACAAGTCATAAATATAGTAATGGACCTATACCGAGTTCCGAAACCAAATACGGACCTGGTATCAACAACCATTGGTCAAATCTTTAAATTCATTAAACCTTTTAACTTCAAACTTTCGATAAAAAGCGATAACTCAAGTTAGGGACCCCCGAATTCGATTCCAGGCATATGCCCAGGTCTCAGATCACGATACGGACCCACTTGACCGTCAAAATACGGATCCGGGTCCGTTTCCCAAAACGTTGATAGAAGTCAACTCAAATGGATTTTTAAGGCATAATTTCATATTTTATCAAGATTTAACATAAAAGCCTTCCGAAAAAAGACACGGATTGCGCACGCAAATCGAAAAAGGCTAAAATGAGATATTTGTGGTTTCGAAACACAAAATTAAGGTTTAAAACTCTAGATGATCTATCGGGTCATCACATAAAGAGTCGATAGGCTTGTAATTCAAGCACTACATGTCTATCCAAAAAGTCTTCAAAGAACATACTATGAGTTGTAAGAGTAATGTTCGTTTGGTATGCTGCATAAGCTGGGATAAGGTAAGGGATTATGAAGCGACCCCGGTTAAGAAATTAAGACCGTGGGCGTGTGCGCTCTAAAGTTTAAAGTGTACTATATTCTACTCAATCTTTGAAATATGCTGAGGTGATAAATGGCATTATGGTGGGGAAGAGGTGGAAAAGTGATAGATTGATTAGAATGACCCACACTGTTAATACTACCTAATAAAAGCCTGCAAACAACACAAACTCTGAGCTGTAAGGGAAGAGGGAACGTGGGGGTGTGCACTCCAAATCTGTGGGGCAACTTTACTAAAGCTTTAAGATAATACTGGCCAATTTTATTCGAAATGCTACTTTGATTGACTCAACTTTCATTTCAGTGATTTCCTTCTTAGTCATCACTCACATTATTTTCTTATTTTCATATGGTATAAATGTTAACATTGCACCAAATAAAATAACAACAACGGTAGTGTTTACGAATACCTTACCACAATCGTGGAAGGACAAAAAGACTGTTTCTGATAGACCTAAAGACAAAATAAAAAGAATCAGTGGTAACAACAAGGTAATACACCAAATAATATTTGATATGAAATAATAATTCTTCATACAACTTGCTCTATTAATGCAAGAGCTAAAAGAAAACACCAAGATTATATATAGATCCAATTGCTTTTCCCTTATTTATTTAATTTGTCTTTCTCTCAAATCTTGAATTACCGAATTGACAATCTTCTCTAAATGCACACTCTGATCCGAACGAAACTGAAAAACAAACAGCTAAAATACGAGCCGTAAAAAGAGGTACAATTCCAACATAAACAAACAAGACAGCTTTCCCTAAATTTCACGTTCGGACCTGCCTAAGAAGCATAGTGAAATTTAAAAACAAAACGTCTAAGTTTTATGTCACTTATAGTCCGTTTGGCCAAGCTACTAAAGTCAGCTTATTTTGATAAGTGTTTTTCTCAAAAGTACTTTTTAAAAAAGTGCTTTTGGTGAGAAGTAGTTTATGTTTGGCTAATTAATTTGACAACACTTTTGAGCAGTAATTAGTGTTTGGCCAAGCTTTTGAAAACTGCTTCTAAGTGTATATTTCTCAAAAGTGCTTTTGGAGAGAAGCTACTTTTTTCTACTTATCCAAAACTGCTTCTGCTTCTCCTCAAAAGCACTTTTTTCCTTCCAAAAGCTTGGCCAAACACCTCAATTTTTGGCCAAAAGTACTTTTGGCCCAAAAAAAAAGCTTGGCCAAACAGGCTATTAATCCCGACAACTCCAGCATTTCCTAGGAATTCCCAACTTTTTCAATAACATAACCCTTATAAATTCTCAAAAAGCTATCCAGAAAATTTCCTTCATAGACCAAAATGAGAAGAAAAACTGACATCTTACGTTCACCACTAAGTATTTTGGTGTTTTTAGTTTTTTGTCCAATAATTGGAAGTGTCAATGGAGAATACTTGATAGGAGTGGGAAGTTATGACATGACTGGCCCAGCTGCTCAAGTGAACATGATGGGTTACGGTAATTTTGATCAAGTTACTGGCGGTATACATTTTAGGTTAAGAGCTAGGACTTTCATTGTTGCTGAAAGTTCAAAAGGTCCGAGGTTTGCTTTTGTCAATCTTGATGCTGGTATGGCTTCACAACTTGTGACAATTAAGGTACTTGAGAGACTAAAATTAAGGTACGTACCATAATTTCTAGTCACTAATTACTTCGTCCTTGAAGGAGAGCCTTGGCGTAACTGATAAAGTTATTGCCATGTGACCAGGAGGTCACGGGTTCAAGTCGTGGAAACAGCCTCTTGCAGAAATGCAGGGTAAGACTGCGTACGATAGACTCTTGTGGTCCGACCCTTCCCCGAACCCCGCGCATAGCGGGAGCTTAGTGCACTCGAGCTACTCTTTTTTTAATTACTTCGTCCCGTTTCATTTTATTTGACGATATTTTCCGTAACGTAAAGCTTTTAAAAAAAAAAAAGAAGCCGTTTGAACATACTATATTCGAAGTACTTTAAAAAAAATGATCTTAAATATGTCATGTCTTTTTTATTTTGCAATACAAATACTTCATGAAGGTGAAATGAAAAGTATAACGTTAGAATTCTCAAACATAGAAAGGTATTTTTTTTTTAAAAAAGACAAAAAAGAAAAAGTGTATCGTGTTAAATGGAGCATAAAAAGTAACTCCATCCTATTTAATTTGTTTGGTACTATTTCTTATTAATCCGTTCACAAAATAGTAACACGTTGCTATAATATGAAACAATTAACTTTAAATTTACCGTTTATCCTTAGTAATGAAATATAGTCACACAAATGTTATGACATGTTTAAAGCCGCAAACTTTAAAAATCTTCATTTCTTTCCTAAACTTGATGCTGAATCAAAATATGATATTCCCTCCGCTCATTTATAGTAGTCCACTTTTGACTTTGCATCTCCTTTAAGAAAAATAAATGAAGTATATATTTTATAATTTTATCCATAACAATGATAGCATTTCAAAAAGTCTTAGGAAATGATTTGGGATGAGCAGTTAATGTTAAGGGTAAAACAAAGAAAAAATAATTGTCTTTCTATTGATTTGCTAAATGGACAAATAAAAATAAAAATATATTTTTAGTATAGTGAGACAAATAAAAGTAAACGGAGCGAGCAAATTGGAACAGAAGAGTATGTAATATGAAGCTATGTATAGATATACATACAAATTTTCTTTTGGACTAATGTTTAGTGCATTTAAAAAGATTTACACTAAGTACTCACTCCTTGCTATGTCACATTAATTCGTTACGGACACGTTAAGTATAATGAAAAATCTATGTAACATAGAATTGCTGCGCCGTCTCCCATTCACTACCACAACTAAAGCTAATACCAGTAAATTTTATCTTAAACAATTCTCTTATACTTTGTTTGTATATATAAAGGTATGGAAATTTATACAGTGAAGAAAATATTGCAATAAGCGGGACACATGCTCATGCTGGTCCAGGAGGTTACTTGCAATACGTGACTTATACTGTAACTTCACTTGGCTTTGTTCCTCAGTCATTTGAGGCCATTGTTACTGCTATTGAACACAGCATTGTCCAAGCTCATGACAATCTAAAGCCTGGTTCCATCTTTATCAACAAAGGTAAGAAATATATATATATATATATATATATATATATATATATATATATATATATATATATATATATATATATATATANTATATATATATATATATATATATATATATATATATATATAACACTAAGGTAAGAAGAAAAAGAAAGTAAAAAGGGCTTATTCTGATTTCTTGTTTAGGATTTAAGTTATATTCGTTGATATCGTTCTATATGGGTGTCACGACCCAATTTTCATTATAGGTCGTGATGGCGTCCAACATCGTTGTTAGACAAGCCAACCCTAATCACTAGCGAGTTCTCATTCTTTTGAAAAATCATTCTCGACATTTACTTAACTTAAATTCAAAACAATCGATAATTAATAAATTATAAGGCGACTGAATCGGGAAAGACTAAAAGGGACCATAGCAATATGAATACAACCCAAAAATAATAGTCTACTAGTGTGTGTGTCAGGAACTAGTGTCACAAGTACTAGGGCAACTAGTAGAATGTACAAAAAATACATCTAATCATACTGCCTGAAATAGAATAGACAGTAAATGACAAAAAGGAGAGACTCTGGTATGCTGCTGAACGGCTCAGAAGGGGCAGCTCACCGTGAGATCTCGATCGGGTATCAGGAACGCGCGCCGGACGGATAGCCAGATGCGCCTGCCTCAGATCCTGTACATTTAAGTACAGAATCGTAGTATGAGTACATGAACAATATGTACCGAGTAAGTATCCAGTCTAACCTCGAAGAAGTAGTGACGAGGGGTCGACTTGACACTTACTAGGGTCAATAATAATATATTTCAAGTGTTACGCTAAGTATGGATAGTAGGAATATAATGACAGTCCAAGAACTAGAAGAGACAAAATATTCCTTTCTAACAACGTATCAATTTCAGTCATATCATGTAATAAGTTACATTCCAAAGCATTCAAGTAGTGTAAATCACGGAAAGTTCCACATAAATAACATGCGCACATTGTGGCGAGGTCATACGACCCGATCCGATATAAAAATAAACTGTGCACTGCAAGAGGGTCGAATGACGCGAACCATAGATGCATCTATTTACTACCGAGGCGATCGGCTCGATCCACAAATAGCAATTTATTATCAACTAAGCACACATTGCCCATTTATAGTCAAATAATTCATACAAGTTCTCAAGTAATTGAGTATAGCCGTCTATATTTATTTACCAATTTCTAGCATGGCCTAAGTGATCTTAGTAACAAGCAAGGACGCAAGCATTTGCAAGTATAACATGATTCGCGTCCTAACTACCCGGACAATTAGCATAATAGTAGCTACGTACGGACTCTCATCACCACGTGCGTACGTAGCCCCCACAGATAGTCACATACATTTATTTAATTCACCTATGAGGTTAATTCCCTCTTACAAGGTTAGAAAGGAGACTTACCCCGTCTCAAAGATTACTTCAAATTTCAAGAATGCGCTCAAACCCTCAAATCGGAGCCGAACGATCCAAAACTATTCAAACGGGGTAAGGACTAGTCAATATATGCTCAAGAGTTCATATTCTAACTATTAAACTAATTTTCCAACCCTAAATGCAAGGTTCCTAAAATTCACCCCCTGGTCCACGTGCCAGGATTCCGGAAATTTTTGAAGAAAGTTGTTACCCATAACCTAAGGATCAAGAACATATGGTTTCTACTATATTTCATAACAAATTTTCATGGTTAAATCTCATTTTTGTCAAAACCCTAGGTTTACTCTAAACCCAAAATTTTCACTAATTTACATGGTGTAATCTACCCATAAACTATATATTAAACTCACATGTAGAAGAAATAACTTACCTCACAATGCTAGGCTGAAATCTCCCCTTTTGAAGCTCCCAAATCGCCCAAGAATGAAGTGAAATGTGTTAAAAATGACACATTCCCGTATTAAATGAAGGTCACTGCCTTCTGCGATTTCCGCACCTGCGGTTAGGGGACCGCATCTGCGGTCTCGCTTCTGCGTGAAATTGCCCGCTTCTGCGGTATTGGGCCGGGCCAGCTGGGCCGCATCTGCGGGCTTGGGACCGCTTCTGCGGTTCCGCTTTTGCGAAAGAGGGGCAGCATCTGCAGGACCTGGGCTACTCCCCTTGAGCCGCATCTGCGATGGTTAAGCCGCTTCTGCGGTGTCGCACCTGCGGCTGGCCAACCGCAGGTGCGGTTATGACAGAACTGGAGCTTCAGCTCCTTCCCAAAATTTCAACTTAGCTCGAGCCTCGTCCGATTGACGCTCGAGGCCCCCGAGGCCCGGCCTGAACATACCGACAAGTTTGGAATCATAAAACGGACTCGCTCGAACCCTCAGAACACTCGAAACAATGCTAAATGTAAGAATCACACCCTAAAACCGATTGAATCAAATTTATGAACTTCAAGTTCTTCAATCTACTTCCAATGTGCCGAAACGTACTTATACTACTCGGATTGACACCAAATTTTGCGTGCAGGTCTTAAATGATAATACAGAACTATTTCCGGTCTCGGAATTCCATTCGGACATCGATATAAATAAACCTGCTCCAAACCAAATTTACAGAACTTCAAAATCTTTAAGGAATCAACTTTCACTATTAGGCGCCAAAACGCTCCCGGATCATCCAAAACCCGATCTGGACATACGCCTAAGTCCGAAATTATCATATGAACCTGTTGGAACCTTCAAACCCTGATTCCAAGGTCGTTTACTCAAAACGTTGACCGAAGTCAAACTTGGCCTTCTAAGCCAACCTTAAGGAACCAAGTGTTCCGATTTCAACCCAAACTCTTCCAAATCCCGAACCAACCATCCCCACAAGTCATAAATCAATAAAATACGAGAAGTCTTATTTAGGGAAACGGGGTTCTTGAAAGCAAAACGACCGATCGGATCGTTACCATGTGTGTAACTTAGTTGGAGTTAGTTTCACATATGATTACTAACTTTACGTGCTTTAACAAGAAAATCACAAAAATTCCTTTTTGTCACATTAAAGTAACTTAAGCTTTTCACTATAACATTATAGTTACAAAAATTTATCACTATACTAGTAAAATCATTTTGATGGTAGGTTTTGCCGTTATAGTGGTAAAGTTTAGTGAGATTGAATTTTTTTTTTTTTTTAATGTGACAAAAAGGTTTTATGACCTAATTGTCATAGTTGGTAAAGTATTTAGTGAATTAAATGTTATACTATTGGATAAAGTTCGAATATGAAAAATGATTTGTAATTTTAGTTTTAGTGACCATACACAACAACAATAACAACAAATCAAGTATAACCCCACAAGTTGGGAGTGGGGAGTGGGGAGTGGGGACTATACGCAAAATAAACATGTAATTTAATCGATTGTAGTTGATTATTTCGCCATCTTTACTAATCTACCCTTCGATGGAATTTAATTCCTTTTTTTTTTTTTAATATTTATGTAGGGGATCTAGAGAATGCAGGTATAAACAGGAGTCCAAGTGCATATCTGTTCAACCCTAAAGAAGAGAGGTCCAAATATGGTAAGAATGTTGATACTCTAATGACCCTTTTGAAATTTGTGGATGGAGAGACTGGAATAAGTGTTGGTGCATTCAGCTGGTTTGCAACACATGGAACTTCAATGAGCAGAAATAACAAACTCATCAGTGGAGATAACAAGGGTGCAGCTGCTAGGTTTTTTGAGGACTGGTTTGCTTCTCAAGAGAAAAATTCCTCTACAAATTCTGCCCCTTACTCCAAGGTGTTAGGTAGGTAAAATTAATACTCATTTTTTTTGTGATGAACAAAAGACTTCAATGAGTATTTATTACTCATATGATTTTAATACTATGTACTGGCGGTATAAAATATATGTTTGCATAATGTGATCAAAGACGTTAAACCTAACTCAACTTCAAGAGTTGTGATTCCAAAATCAAATCCATGTTGATGTGTTTCTCAATATTGGGTTCATGTGTTATGTTATACATGCTTGTCCAGTATTAATCGAGGTGATATCAGGTGGCATATTCGCTGAGAGAATAAGTTGTAGTCTCCTTTTTTTCGTCTTGGCAAATCCTCCCCTAGTGAGTTAACTTTTGAGATTAAGTTAGTAAAATTACTTATAAGGTAACTAAGAGTAAAATATTATGATAAAAGCATTGATTGGTTTACCTGATAAAAATAGTATTCCAACTAACATGCTATCATCGGATTCACTAATTGTGTATAAGTCTTTATATCCTTAGTGTTAATAATTTTAAAGAAGAGATCAACCATGTAAAAATCTCCTTTTGTGGTTTTATGGATCAGGTAGCAATCAAGCCTTGTTCAATAAAGCATCCACAATCAAGCCCACGGGAGGAAAAGCTTGTGCAAACACAACAAGCCAAGGGTTTAAGGTGAGGAAGAACAAAGAATTGAAATTTGTTGGAGCATTTTGCCAATCAAATGTTGGAGATGTCAGCCCAAATGTGCGTGGAGCATTTTGCATTGATAGTGGATTACCTTGTGATTTTAATCACTCTTCTTGTCATGGCAATGACCAACTCTGTGTGGGCCGTGGGCCTGGGTAAGACTTAAAGAGGCCAAAATTTCACGGTATAGCCAGTTTTCGGACTGGTCAATCAAAAATAGCCAGCGTTTACCAAGTCAACGAAAAATAGCCACCGTTTTGCTGCAATAGAGACCGGTCCAGCATAATATACTGGAGTTCGGTGCACTTGTGTATGAACTCCAGCATATTATGCTGGACCGGTATACTTTGCTGGCTCCAGTATATTATACTGGACCATTATACTTGCTGGAACTCCAGTATATTATGCTGGAGTTCTAGTGTATTTATGCTGGGGCTCCATCATATTATGCTGGAGTTCCAGCATACTATCCTGGAACTCCAGTAAAATATGCTGGAGTTCAAGTATACTTATGCTGGAACTCCAGCATAATATACTGGAGTATTTTTCGGGTTTTGAACAGTGTTTTCGCTCAGATTTATCTTTACATAAAAAGTGGCTAAATTTCGATTACTTTTGAAATTGGGCTATTTTTGAACGACCAGTTGTAAATCTGGCTATTTTTAAAAATCACCCCTTAAAGAGTACTTTCAAATAATCAGAAATAGCCAGATTTATAATTGGTAATTGAATAAATGCCACAGTTTCAAAATTAATTGAAATTTAACAATTTTTTCATGTAAAGATAACATCCGAACAAACACACCCTTAAAAATCCGATTTTTTTTAGCATAATATGCTGCTGGAGTTCGAAATTTTACACATATGAGATTCCAGCATAATGTGTTGGAGTTCCAACATAATATGCTGGAAGTTTATACGCTAGAGCTCCATAATCCAGCATATTATGCTGGAACTTTCCATGTGCTGGAGTTCCAACATAATATGCTGAAAGTTTATACGCAAGAGCTCCATAATCTAGCATATTATGCTGTAACTTTTCGTGTTTCAGCAAAATAGTGGTTATTTTTCAATGACTTTGCAAACACTAGCTATTTTTCAATTACCAGTTCGAAAATTGGCTAGCCCATGCTATTTTCACTTCCTTTTTTCGCCCGTTAGTTAAATTGGGCTTTAATTTCTAATGGCTTTTTAACTACAGATATCCAGATGAAATCTTGAGTACAAAGATTATTGGAGAGAGACAGTTTCAAAAGGCCGTTGAGCTTTTCACTTCAGCTAAACAAGAATTAACAGGGAAGATTGATTATCGCCATGTTTATCTGAACTTCACAAATATTAAAGTTCAATTAGAAGGGAATAAGGTTGTCCAAACATGCCCTGCAGCATTGGGCCCAGGATTTGCTGCTGGAACTACTGATGGGCCTGGTGTTTTTGGTTTCCAGCAAGGCGATACCGAGGTCAGGATCAGTTTTAAATTAAGGGATATTTACACACACGGTCAAATTTATTGTTTACTTTATCTAGCCAATACACATAAGTTATAGACAGATTATACTCAGTTATACAAATCTTATACATGGATATATTATACATCCGCCAGCTATGGACGACGTTTATTTAGCTTAATTCTTATTGAATTAAATCTTTTAATTCTCTATGAATAAAGTTGAAAGTCTGATTATGGTTAAAATTAAAATTTTGATCTTCTTTTCAGATCAATCCATTTTGGAAAAAGCTAAGAGATGTGTTAAGAGAACCAAGCCCATATCAAGTGGACTGTCAAAAGCCCAAAACTGTTTTACTGGATACTGGAGAGATGTTTTGGCCCTATCCGTGGGCGGTAAGGCCCAGAAAGAAAATTAAAGGAGTAGAAAATTCTTCATTTGGAAATCATTTTCTTCATTCATTTGTCATAAACTTATAGTCTTTTGTGTGTGGGTGGGCAGCCAGCAATACTTCCAATTCAAATTATTAGGCTGGGAAGTCTCACCATTCTCTGTGTGCCAGGAGGTAATGTGGCTTTTTTAAATAATTACTGACCATAAATACTTATCGGAAAGCAAAGGTACAGACAACCCGATCTAGCCAGTGAGCAAGTATATCCCCTACAGATAATGATATATACACTTGTATATTACTCTACATTTTACGTGATTCTTAAATAAGTATAGTTTTTTCAAAAATAATTGTTAAAAAACAATGTACAATTTCCTATGTGTTGGCCCTCGTGTCCTCTCATTCTTTTTGGTAGAAAGGTAGAACTACTACTAAATTATGCACAACATATACACAGAGTTTACAACAATGGCTGGTCGTCGATTAAGAGAGGCAGTAAAAGAAACACTAATAAGCAGTGGAAATGGCGAATTTGACGACGAAACTGATGTTGTTATAGCAGGCCTAACCAACGCTTACTCACAGTATATATCAACTTTTGAAGAATACGAGCAACAAAGATATGAGGTTCTAATACTCTTACTTTTGACTCGAACTATACTTGTATTTATAATAAAGTTTGAACCACCTAAGAGCAAAGAAACATGGTGTCTATAACGATACTTCCCATAATTGGAATATAATTCTTTTTATATCCGGTGACGTACAATAACATATAACTCTGTCAAAATTAAATCTAATGGCTCACCTAAAAAATAAAGTAGGTAACATGTTATAACAGGTCAAAATATAATGATAGCATGTTATAACAAATTTTTTTACATTTTAAATGAGTCGAACGTCAAAAACTTGGGCAGGCTGCATCTACGCTATATGGTCCCCATACATTATCAGCATATATTCAAGAATTCAAGAAGCTAGCTGAATCTATGGCAAAAGGAGAACAACATACTAAAGGACCTTCACCTCCAGATCTTTTGTCAATTCAACTTAGTCTACTACCAAATCCTACTGGTGACTCACCTCCACAAGGCATAAATTTTGGTGATATTAAACAAGACATAATTGTCCCAAAATCAGGAACATTTATAAAGGGTGACAAAGCAATTGTCAAATTCTGGAGTGCAAATCCAAGATATGACTTACTTACTGAAGGCACATTTGCTGTAGTAGAAATGCTACAAGGCAAAAGATGGATACCTGCATATGACGACGACGATTTTTGCTTGATCTTTAAATGGCAAGCAGAAAATAGTACGAGTGTGGCTGCTGCTGTAAATGCTACTGCTAATGTGAATAGTTATGGTTATGCTACACTTGAATGGGAAGTACCAGAGGAGGTTAATCATGGCGTTTATCGCTTAAGGCATTTTGGATCAACAAAGAAAACAAAAGAATCACCAAACTTGTATTATACTGGTACATCTAGTACTTTTACTGTGTCTTAGGATAGTAAGACACAGAAAATCCAACGTAAACATGCAAATGTATGAACAGAACTTTGGCATTGATGATCTTGTTTGTTCCCACAAAAACAGATATTAACTTAATATTGGAAAAACAATTGCCTACTGTTCATCTATTACAGGAGCTTTTTTTCTTGGGCTGAGTAACGTGGATTTCGAAAGTTGAGGTTCAATAACTAAAGAACAAGGGAATACTTATTATGGCGCAGGCTGCAGTGAAATAAATCACTTGTCCATCCAAATAACACAGCGTAGGCTCTTTCCTTGAATAAGTAAATCGAAAGCCTTGTTGATGTCTTCAAAATTCACTTCATGTGTCACAAACTTGTCCAATTGCAATTCCTAAAGCCACGAAAAAGGCGAGGACTAATGCTATTCAAATGAATCCAATTACTTTATAATTGAAATGCAGCTTGTCCCTTGAAAAGAATCACAACAAACATAAGCAGAAATATTAATTACCTTATCAAGATAACGTTTAACAAGGATAGGAACGTCGGATTTTGGTTTGAGACCACCAAAGAGTGCTCCTGTGAGAGTTTTCTTACTCGTAAGAACCTCAAAAGAGTTCAAGTTCAGCTGTGCCCCTGGCTTATCAACTCCTAAAACAACTGTTTTTCCCCAACCCTGCATTTTATATCCAAAGGTGTTAGGTATGAGCTTGTTCTCATTATTTTGTTGATTAGTGTAAGAGTTATGTGGGGGAGACCTTTCGACAGCAGGCGAACGCTTCCTGCACAAGTGTTCCCAGACCAACACATTCAAAACAATAGTCAGCACCTCCATTAGTCATCTCAATTATCACCTGTTTAGAAAAAGGAAAAAAAATTATGAGAGCTTTAGCATAGGATAACGATCATTGCCACATAACTATAAGTTGTCAAGCTTCTACAACAATAGCAACAAACCCAGTGAGTTCCCACAAGTTGGGTCTGGGGAGGGTAGCGTGTACGCAGACCTTACCCCTGCCCTGGGAGAGCAGAAAGGTTGTTTTCGCTAGACCCTCGTCTAAAGAGGCAAGGGATCAAGCTTCTAAGTTAGTAAATTCCATATTGTAAGAATGAAAGCTACAACCATGATTTATGCATTCATTCACAAATAAGCATAATCTTTTTTCATATTTTCGCACCTGGCTAATAGGTTTATCCTCACAGCTGTTGGAATTGATAAAATCAGTGACTCCAAATTGCTTCCCTGTGTCAAATGAGAAAGATAAAAATAAGAAAAAAGGAGAAGAGGAAGACGAATATTATCTTTTTTGTTATTGTTGTTGTTGTACAATGAAGGGGAGCCTTAGAGCAACAGTCAAGTTGTCTCCATGTGATCTATAGGTCACGGGATCGAGACGTGGAATCAGCCACTCATGCTTGTACAGGGTAAGCTGGCTATATCACACCTCCTTGGGGTGCGACCCTTCCCCGGACCCTGCAAAAACGCGGGATCTTTGCGCACCGATCTGCCCTTTTTGTTGTTGTTGTACAATGAATATTTAGTGTACCTACCTATTTCAAACTTGTCAGAGTTCATATCTACACCAATAATTCTGGTAGCACCACATAGCCTTGCTCCTTCTGCAACCTAAAAGATCCTCATGATTAAGCATAAGTGATTATTAATACTGACAAAAGCAAGAAGGAGGAGGAGGAGGTACATACTGCTAATCCGATTGCACCCAAACCGAAGATCACTACAGTTGAACCTGGTTCCACATTAGCTGTTTTCCAAGCAGCACCTACTCCTGAAAGCTCAATTTAGATAATATCAGACATGAAATTGTTCATAAATTCTCATATTAATCTAACTTATACACATCAATAGTGTAAGTAGTAAGAAACTTGTTTTATTCCCAAGCTACCAATCTCACTTTTTATAAAAGTTCGGTAACCTAATAGTGTAAAACTACTGAAACGATAATTTCAAGTGCTAATAACTAATACAACTAACTTCAGAAATGATTAAAACATGTAAAGATAAGAAGACAGAAGGGGTCAGGAAATTACCTGTTGATACTCCACAACTCAAGAGGCATGCCCGGTTAGGTGGGATTTCAGGATCAATCTTTGTTACATTAGCAATGTCGACGACTGTGTACTCGGAAAAACTTGATATATACACGAAATGGTGTAAAGTTTCTCCTTCAACAGTAGTGAATCTGCTTGTTTCATCTCTATGTAGCAATGGAGATATCTCAAATGGGAATTTGGAACAAAGGTTGCTTTTCTCGGATTTACAGTCTACACATTCCTTACAGTCGGGCAAAAATATAGGTACAACTGAATCTCCTTCTTTTAACTCCTCAACATCTTCTCCAACACTCTCCACAATCCTTAAATTCAGTAAGAATTGGTATCAGGAAGAATGTCATATATAAGAATCCATGCCTCGACTTTGACCAGCAAAAGAGTAATAAGCAATAAGAAAAAAAACACTATCCAAAGAGACATATATCATCTGCATTTTGAAGATGCATCTTTAAAGCATATATTATTGTAGTAAAATTTATTCAAGTCTATGCTGAAACATTACCAAATTCTGTTCCTAAAACATATTGGATCAAACTTAGCCATGTTAACTATTGCCTTAAATCAAGAAATCAAATAAACCACGAACACGGAATTGACAGGGATCACAGAATATACCGCTCGTCTATTCCATTTTATATGACAATTCTTTCCTTTTTTGTCGGTTCCAAAAAAGAATGACAACTTTCTATATTTTGAAACTTTTTAAAATTTAAACGTTCCTTTTTACCCTTAATGACATGCTCTTATACAATCAAATCTCTCTATAACAGCCTCTTTTGTTCCGATATTTTTGGCTGTTATAATAAAATGTTGTTACAAATTACATATATTATAATACAATATAAAAATCAATTTCGATAAAAATTTGCCTTTTATAGTGAATAGCTATTATATAGGAATGTTGTTATAGAGAGATTTGACTGTAAACATGTTACTAGTCACAAATTCTAAGGTTACTTTTAGGGTATGTGCCAAAAATCTTTCTTTCTTTGTAAATTTTATGTCCAGTCAAACACCGTCATATAAAATGAAACAAAAGAAGTAAAATTTACCCAAAAGCTTCATGGCCCAAGATTCTTGGAAAGCAACCAGGAAATTCCTAAAAAGAATAAAAAAGGCATCAGTTCATACAAAAATTAGTAAACAAAAAATTCTACTGAAGAGAGACTAAATTTGGAAATAAACATAAAAATTCTATACTTTCATCTTCCAGAAGGTAATGTCGCTGTAACAAAGAGAAGTACAAATGATTTTTAGTCGAACTTCATGTGCTTTAGGAGGAGCCACTATCACTTCCTCTATCACCAGTGCTTCTCCTGGTTTTCTTGCTACCGCAGCTGCAGCACCACACTCACAAGTCAAGACCCGTTTGTCCATGAAATTTCGCAAGTTTTTGGAAATTTTTCGAAAATGAATTTTTTATATTTGAAATTTTCAGAAAAACTTTTTTCTCCACTCACAAAGTTATAGTAATATTTTTTCAAGTGAAATGCATGTCCAAATATAATTTCAAATTCTAAATACCATTTTTTCAACTTAACTCCAAATACTACTTTTTCAAAGCCTACAATTTTTATGTCCAAACGCCTACTAATTAACAAGTAAAATGGATTTTCTTTTAAAGTAAAACAGCAATTTTTATCATTTAAAATCTCTAATTTTTTTCAAGATTCCACATAAACTACTTGGCTCGACTATAAGAATCCTATATATTCTGTCTGATTCATCATAATTAAACTATTTCTACACGTATTTAGGTTATATACACTGACAATGACAATGTAGTAACTGTTAAGCAGGTTAGTTTAGCATTTTATTCTACGATAACAATCAATACTTCTTAATTAAACTACCTAAAAATATCGACACGATCCTGTAAATATAATTTACGTATAATATATGTATAACTATGTATAATCAACGTAAATCAAAAAAGTAAATATTGAATCTGACCGGCTATTTGTGTAACAATCCCATATATTTACTTTATCAAGAAGTTTAAAAACTATTCTACACTGCCGTCAATCAACAAGGACTCGTCCTTTATATGAATTTGGAATGGATTGAGGTTTACAAAATTGACATAGACAAAAGTTCTTTTGAAGATTGTATAAAGATCATAATTTAAAAAAAAAACACAGAAAATTAGCTTTGTGACGAATATTTACCTCTGCAACGAATGGGTTTTCCAGCAGTTTTGCTAAGTCCGTTTTGTTTTGTAGAAGCCATTTTTGTCAATACTGCAAACCACAGAAATACTTTCAGTGAGTTGCTATATCTTCAGTTAGCTGGTTTTATAGAAATACTTGGTCGTTATCCACTAATTAAATATTATTAATCTGTAAAACCAGATAATGGCTTATATAACAAATTTAAAATTTGAACGGTTTCATAAATTTGAAATTTAAAAATATTATAGGTATGAAAGTTGTGTAAAAATAAAACACTGTTAAACATACTCACACAATTAAAAAAAAATATACTAATAGGTATGCTGCTCAGACTCATTAAAAATATCGTTGGATGTATATCGGATTCTTCATAATATATTTTTAATAATCTAATCTAACTATATTTTTAGAAAATCCGAGCATTTTAATACTAACATGCCATCTAAATTATGAAAAGTTGGATTAATTAGTAATATAAAAAACAAAGCAAATTACATGTTACACGTTGAAATACAGTGCAAGAAAAGGAGTTACACTGAGAGTGAAATATTAGTAAAAAGACAAAGCTAGCCGAATATCATTGAAATGTTCGCCAAATCTAATAGCCATTAGATTGCCATTTTCGGATTGAGTACAATAATAACAAAGTGATAAACGACACAATTTTTTAATATTTTTTTTTTGGGTCATTTTTGATAACGTTACTATTCTTTGCTGTCATTGTAACAGAAAACCGACATTTTCGTTTTTTGAATTATTGTAAAGCTTATCTGGATGTTTACATCAAATGAATTACATGATAGTTATCACTAAATTATAGGTAAATTAATACACACTCCCACCTCAATTTATAGCGTAACCACATACATAACCACGATGTATTAATATAATCTCATGAAAATATCGAATACGAATAAATTTTTTAACGTTAAACACCAACTTTGCTGTCATTCGGGATGGCGTTTTTACAGTGACAGCAAAAAAAGTAAACTGGAAATCTGTATTATTTTAGGTGCTGAAATATGTAAATATAGTAACAGCATGTTAAAAAACTCTTTCTCTCTTTTTTTTCGATATAACATTAGACATTCAAATCTCATTAGTGTGACTAATTTAAATTTGTATCAGATAAGTTTAAAACGTTTGCTATTTAAGATTTTATCTTAAAATTTGAATTCGAGATCTCTAACTAAAGTAAATGAATTCTAATCAGAATTCTAATCAAAAAATTATTTTATCATATCCCAGTGGTGTGCTTAAAAACTATTTTATTTGGAAAAAGGTGGTTGTGGGAATTAAATAAAGTCAAACATGTGAGTATTACATTAAAAGTCTTAAACATGTTTTTATAGTATCTTTTTCCACTTAATGGAGGAAGGAGTGAAAGGGAGTCATTAGATAAATTACGGTCTCTTGTTGATTTTAGCGGAAACAAATTCGCTGTTACTTTTCAATAATTCTTTTGACAAGAATGAGATTTATGTAGCGCTTATATTATACTGTATTGTTTTGATGTATACATAAATCTCATTCTTGTCAAAAGAAGTATGATCATGATCTGGCCGAGAGAGTTGTTTACCTCGAAAACACGAGTAATTTGATTTATGGTTTTAAAGATATGTCATTTAATTCAATACCAATTAATAATCAAGAAGTATGAAGTAGAAACGAAAGAGGGAAGTGAATCAAACCAATGTTACTCAACAGCAGTGACCTCGAGCCCAGGGACCTTCGAGGTAGGCTTGGTATTATAAGAACAATTAAATAATGAAAGCAAAGTAAGAACAATAGAGCTAAAGGACAATGCTGACGAAAAGCAGGCGATAAGGGTAGAGAGTATATTCTTTTTCAATGATAAGATGATGTTATAAATGATTGGGGTCCCCTTTTATAATAGGGGAACCCTAAATAAGGAATATTTCTATTTACAGTGGGGAATATTCTTATTACAGTTGTCTAACCGCCTAGTACGGAATCGTACAATCTTATTCCGGGATTTGCGCCATGATCTTGGGAACGTGGCAGGAATCTAGCTCATTCTGTTACAGACCCATAACGGTACTATTTTGGGGTCGAGCACACTTGGCCTCGGTATTCCTCGAACTCCTGTCTCCGGGCATTGCACTCTGTCTTCGAGTTCGAGTCTGGGTCCACCGGTTTCGAACTCGACCTTGCCTGAACTCGGGCATATGAAGGACCCTCGATCCTGTAAATCGGAGGCCTCTGATTTTGACTGTATACAGATAGTCCTCGCATTTCTTAGAATAAGATGATAAGAAACGATTAGAACTTTGATTTTCAAAGCCCATCACGATAATGTCGCCCCTATGATGCAGGCGCTCGAAGTGACTGAAACTTCGCGTCGGTTCGCGTCCCCAAAACATTAAATGCATGCCAGTACTGGTCGGCCACTAGTGCCACCGAACCGTCGTTGTCCTCCTATAAATATGAGGCTATTCCTTTGAGCAAAGAATTTTACTCCTTCATTACATCTTTCCCTTCTTCATCTCTTTCTCCAATCACCTGTTTCCACCGCCTCTTTAAGCGTCAGAAAACGCCGGGTTCTTGTAAAAACACCACATTCCGATATAGAGAGTATCCTTTAGTTTGAAACCATGGCTAAAACTTCCAAAACGGTCCCCAAAAGAGATAAAGAGTCGACTTCTTCCACCTCTCGGCCGGCAAAATCGGTGGTGCCGCCGACTCTTGAAGAAATCACCCCCGGCCCTTGCATGATTAAGAAAGACTTTAGTATTGAAAATTCCCCCGATGTCCCAGGCTGATGCGAGCATGCATCTCGATATCTTAGTTTGATATCGGAGAAGCATCTTAAAGATGTGAAGAAAGACTATGGTTGGGGAGACGAGGTCATGGTTCAATTCCCAAGCCCCGGGAAAAGCATTACTACCTATGTGGAGGGGTTTTTAAGTGTTTACACTTACCCCTTCACACTGGGTCCCCTCGATCCGGTGGTGATCGACTTTTGCAAAACATACGAAGTCACCCTCGGCTAGATTCACCCCTCTTTTTGGCGTATTGTGATCATGCTGCGCTACTTTTCCGAAAAGGCCAAGGGGTTGGAATTCACCCTCAGCCACCTGATTCGATTGTATTGGCCCCAGCAATTTCGAGGGCTTATCAAGCTGCAACGTCGAACAACGAAAGTCGTTTTTGCCAGTACTGATGAAACAAAAAGATCGAGGTTGGATGAGCCGGTTTGTTATAGTAAGAACTTCGGATGTCATCCCCAGGATAAAATGCCGTTTCCGGAGAGGTGGAACTTTAGTCGTAAGTGAAGTTCTTTTTTCCAGAATCTATTCATATTCTGCTTTCATATTTCATAATGCATTTACCCTTCTTTTGGCAGCCACTGCCTGGGCACCCCACGCGGTACCAGACCTCGAGGATTGGGTCCAAAAGTTAGCTGCCACCTCCTCCTATGATGAGCGCAAGTGGCGTGAATTATCGAAGGGCCAGTGGGAGGCCAAGAATCATGGTAAGTGCTTTTCCCCAGTTTCAAATACTTTCCATATATGGGTGGCGTCAACTTATTCATGTTTACTTGTGAAGGCCTTGGAGATGCATCCGAGATGAGGCCGGCTCCGTCCGGGGAAAAGACCAAGCCTTCGATTCCGAAATCGGAGAAGGATAACAAAAGGAAGAGGGTCTCGAAGCCTGAATATCCTCAAGATAAGAAAACCCCCGCTCGAAGGCTGCAGAAAAGATTTGCTCACGCGGACGCAGATTCGGCCCACGATTCCCCGGATGACGAAGAAAATGATGGTGAGGAGTTGGCGTTGGTGCCTCGAACCAGGAAACCAATCAAAGCCTCCAAGCCCTCCGTCTTGAGACCTCATCCCGAGGTGAAGGAACCCCAAAGAAAGATGCGGGCAAGGCCCCCGTATCCCCAGAGGTTGAGATCATTCCTCCGCCCTCAACAAATATGCCGGAAGGGGCAAATGCAGAGACCCCCGAAGCTAATGAGAACGCCCCGAGTGACGAGCTCGGGGCCATGACAACAGGTCACTCCCTTTCTTTGCCAACTTATTCCAAGGACGCAATAGAATAAGCTAACGCTCTGAGTATGCCCGATCCGAGCAAGGTCCTCGAAGAAGATCCCTTTCAGAGTTGCTTTGCTTGGGTCGATGATACCACCGACCTTAACGATGCATCTACCCTCTTCGAAGAGGCCCAGCGTCTTCTCTCTCGGGTAAATAGTTACTTTATTTTTGTAACTTTCTCTTTCGTTCTTTTCCTTTAACTGATATATTTTCATTTCATGTATAGGCCACTGTAAAGTTTAGAGCTGAGCTGAGCCAACGTGAGGACGAGCTCAAGAAAGTTTCAGGCGAAGAGAAGGCCCTAAGGCTCCTCTGTAGCCAAAAGGAAGAGGAGCTTAAGGATCTCCAGGTTGAATTGGCCAAAGCCCAGAAGAACGAGGCCGAGCTAGATGAGCAGGTAATTGTGATATTAACAGGGTACGGTCTTCTTGGCCCTACTTCGGAGGCTAACACTTCACTATCTCAGTTGCAGCAAAAGTTTCTTGACTATATTTTTAGAAAATCCGAGCATTTTAATACTAACATGCCATCTAAATTATGAAAAGTTGGATTAATTAGTAATATAAAAAACAAAGCAAATTACATGTTACACGTTGAGATACAGTGCAAGAAAAGGAGTCACACTGAGAGTGAAATAGTAGTAAAAAGACAAAGCTAGCCGAATATCATTGAAATGTTCGCCAAATCTAATAGCCTGTAGATTGCCATTTTCGGATTGAGTACAATAATAACATGATAAACGACACAATTTTTTAATATTTTTTTTTGGGTCATTTTGATAACGTTACTATTCTTTGCTGTCATTGTAACAGAAAACCGACATTTTCGTTTTTTGAATTATTGTAAAGCATATCTGGATGTTTTGTGACGACCCAAAGGGTCATCACCTGTTTTCCCTTTTATTCCGTGCTTCCGAGGCCTAAAAAACCTCATTTTTACTTGCCTCGATTTGCGTGCGCAGTCCGGGCGCGTACCCGGAAAGCTTAAGTATGAATTCTGTGTGAAAAATGATGAATTTTGATATTAATATGATTAAAGTTGACTTTGGTCAACATTTTGGGTAAACGGACCCGGACCCGTGATTGGACGGTCCCGGAGGGTCCGTAGAAAAATATGAGACTCGGGCATATGCCCGGAGTCGAATTCCGAGGTCTAGAGCCCGAGAAATGAATTTTTCTGTGAAATTATTTTTCTGAAATTAATATGGAAATTTGAAATGAAAATGGATTAGAAAGCGTTAGTATCGGGCCCGTATTTTGGTTCCGGCGCCCGGTACAGGTCTTATATGTGGTTTAAGCGCTTCCTGTGAAATTTGGTCGAAATCGGTCGTCGTTTGACGTGTTTCGGACCTAAATATCTAAAAGATGAAGGTTTATGAAGTTTGATGAAAAAGTAATGATTTTGAGGTTTGATTCCTCGTTTTTGATGTTATTTTGGCGATTTGATCGCACGGTTAAGTTCGTAGGGTGTTGTTGAGTTAGTGTACGTGTTTGGTTAGGAGCCCCGAGGGCTCGAGAGTGTTTTCGGGGGTGTTCGGGGTGGTTGAAACTTAGAAAAAAATTGCAGAAAATCACTGTTGCTGCACCAGTTCTGGTGTAACCGCACCTGCGGTCCTTTGGCCGCAGCTGCGGACTCGCAGGTGCGAACAGCGGGTCGCAGATGCGGTCTCCTTCGCAGATGCGGACTCCTACCCTGTAGATGCGGTCCGCAGAAGCGGATCTTTTCTTCGCAGGTGCGACTCCAGCGGGGCCTAGCCATTTCCGCAGAAGCGCCCATTTTCCGCACGTGCGGTGGCGCAGGTGCGACCCCTATACCGCAGATGCGGAAGTCGGGCAGTGAGTCTTTTTAAAAAAACATAACTTCAGCGATTTTCTTTCAAACTTTCTCAACAATTAGAAGACTAGGGCGATTTTCTCAAGAGACTTTCTTCTCAAATCACAAGTAAGCACTTACTAACTGATTTCTTTCCATTATCTAGTGTTTTCATCAACTTTTATCAATAATCTTAGGGTTTTAATGGTAGAAAATTAGGAAAATGGGTAGAGTTACGGTTTTTCAATTTTTCTTGATTTAGATCCCGTTTTGGGGTCGAATTTGAAAACAAATTAAAAATTCGGGCTCGTGGGTGAATGGGGGGTTTGATTTTGGTCCGAACCTCGTGTTTTGATCAAGCGTGCCCGGGGGCATTTTTGGGAACTTTGGGAAGAAAGCTTGGAAATCTATATTTAGGCATTGGGTTTGATTAGTTTAGCTAATATCGATATTATAAAGTCGTTATTTCATAGATTTGATTGGGTTGGAGCCGAATTCAAAAGGGAAAGCGGTCGTTGTGGATTGATTTAGCCGTGGAAGTTGAGGTATGTGTTTGGTCTAACTTTGGCTTGAGGGAATAGGAGTAGAGTCTTATTTGTTAATTGTTATTTGTCGAGTACGGTGTGTAGGCATGGTGACGAGTATCTATACACTGGTGTCGAGCATGACCGTGAGTCCTAATTTGCTAAATTATCGAATTTGTAATTGTGGTTCATGAGGAATTGGTTGGAAATCTTTAACGCTGAGCCAGTAATTGTTGAGACTACGTGTGGATTTAATTGTGTTAAGTAGAAATTGAATGAGTTTTGTTATAGCTGGATCTCCCTCGTCGGGATAGTTTATTATATTTACATGGCTCCCTTGCTGGGATAGTTATTATAACATCTTTCTCCCTTGCCGGGATTATGTTGTGTATTGTGTTGAAAGAAATGGGGTCGTGTGGCACGCCGACCACGAGATATTATGAAATGGGATCGTGTGGCACGCCGACCACGAGATATTATGAAATGGGATCGTGTGGCACGCCGACCACGAGATATTATGAAATGGGATCGTGTGGCACGCCGACCACGAGTTATTATAAAATGGGAACGTGTGGCACGCCGACCACGTGATATTATTGTAATTGGAGCGTGTGGTACGCCTACCACGTGATGTAAGGAAATGGGATCGTGTTGCACGCCTACAATGAGAGGAAATTGAAATAAGTGAAAGTGGTTTGTTTTCCTTTATTCTGTGTTAGAAGAAATCAGATGTAGTTTCTCTTGTTATTCCTGATATTCCGTTTATCTGCTTCCCCATAAGCATGTTCCCCCTCCCAGCTTTAATTTCTTACTTTCCGCTATTATTTTGTTGTAGTTGTATATATATATATCTGCACAACTTTATCTGGTAGTCTGGTCTAGCCTCGTCACTACTTCGCCGGGGTTAGGCTAGGCACATACCAGCACATGGGGTCGGTTGTGCTGATGCTACACTCTGTGCATCTTTTTGCACAGATCACAGTACCGGAGTAGCAGCTTTTGGACAGCAGTAGGAGCATTCGGGAGCTGACTTCAGTCCAGGGATATTCGAGGTAGCCTTGCTGGCGTCCGCAGGCCCGGAGTCCCTTTCTATCTTACTCAGTTTGTTATCATTTGTACCGAAGCAGACAGTTTTATGTTTCATTCGAACCTTGTATTTAGTATTCTCTAGACGTTCGTGAGTATTGTGACACCAGTCTTTGGTAGAGGATTTTGTTAAGCTTCCGCATTTCTTTCAGTTAAATATATTTGAGACTTCCGCTTTATTATTAAATGCTTCATTGTTTCTAATATTGTCGATGCCCGCTAAAAGAGGTAATTGATAATTGGCTTGCCTAGCTCCTATTAGTAGGCGCCATCACGACTCCCGAGGGTGGGAAATCCGGATCGTGACAAGTTGGTATCAGAGCACTAGGTTACATAGGTCTCACGACTCACGGACAAACTTAGTAGAGTCTGAGGGATCGGTACGGAGACGTCTGTATTTATCTCCTAGAGGCTACGGAGTTAGGAAAAATTTCACTTTGTTCTTTCTTGTCGTGCGATTCTGTTTCTCTAATACTGATTGTCTTTCTACTCTGTTCTTTCGCAGATGGCGAGAACACGTGCTTCCTCTTCTACCGCGTAGCAGCCCGAGCCCCCAGCAGCAGCTCCTACGAGGGGTAGAGGCCGAGGCCGTGCCAGAGGCCGAGGTCAGGGCAGAGCTCAGCCCCGAGCAGCAGTCCCAGAGGTGGAGCCCCATGTTGATTATGATGAGGAGGTTCCAGCCCCAGCAGCTCCGGTGGGCCCAGCTCAGGTCCCAGAGGGGTTTATAGCCACCCTGGTTCTTCGGGACGCTTTGGTCAGGTTGGTAGGCTTTGTGGAGAGCGTCACTAGAGCGGGTTTGCTTCCAGTAGCACCAGCCACTTCTCAGCCTGGAGGAGGAGTTCGGACTCCTGCTACACGTACTCCGGAGCAGGTAGCTCCCCAGGCTCAGGTTCTAGTGGGTTAGCCAGCTATGGTAGTTTAGCCGGGTATTGTGACTCAGGCCGGCGATGGAGCGGCTATGTCCGCAGATGCTTTGTGGAGGCTTGATAGGTTCACCAAGCTCTTCACCACCACATTCAGCGCTATTTCTTCAGAGGATCCACAGGATTTCTTATTTAGCTGCCATGAGGTTCTTCGGACTATGGATATTGTGGAGACCAATGGGGTCGACTTCGCCACCTTTCGACTAGAAGGATTCGCCAAGACTTGGTGGAGAGACTATTGTTTATCCAGACCAGCAGGGTCGCAATCATTGACTTGGGACCAGTTTGCAGAGTTGTTTTTGGAGAAGTTTCTCCCAGTTACTCAGCGAGAGGCTCTTCGCAGGCAGTTCGAGCGCCTCCAGCAGGGCTCTATGACAGTCACGCAGTATGAGACCCGGTTCATTGATCTAGCTCGCCATGTTATTGTGATACTCCCCACCGAAAGAGAGAGGGTGCGGAGTTTTATTGATGGGTTGATCCAGCCGATCCGTCTCCAGATGGCTATGGGAGCCAGGAGTGAGATTTCGTTTCAGGAGGCGGCCAACGCGGCCCGTAGAGTTGAGATGGCTCTTGCACGGGGAGGTGGTCATGGGTCAGATAGGAGGCCCCGTCATGTAGGTAGGTTCAGTGGTACCTCGTCTGGAGGTGGGGATTCTTATGGTAGAGGCCATCCTTCGAGGCCCTTTCAGTCAGCCCTACAGGTCTCACATGGTGCTTCAGGTGGTCGTGGTTCTCAGCCGCATTATTCTGACCAGCAGCTCTTCAGTTCACCATCAGCACCTATCAGCGCACCACCACTCCGTTATTCTCAGCAGTCGAGGACTTGTTTCACGTGTGGCGACACGAGGCACATTTCCAGGTATTGCCCTCGAGCTTCGGACAGCTCTCAGCAGTGGGGTCCTCGTCCTATGATTCAGGCATCAGGCGATCCACAGGCCGCTCAGCCGGCTAGAGGCGGGGGCAGAGGCCATAGAGGTGGAGGTAGAGATCATAGAGGTGGAGCTCAGACCGCCAGAGGTAGAGGCCAGCCAGCAGCCGATCGTCCCAGGGATATGATTCAGGGAGGTGGGGCCCAGCCCCGGTGTTATGCTCTCCCAGCTAGGCCAGAGGCTGAGTCTTCAGATGCAGTCATTACAGGTACTATTCTGGTCTGTGATAGGGATGCTTCAGTGCTATTTGACCCTGGGTCTACGTATTCGTATGTGTCGTCCTATTTTGCACCCTACCTGGTTATGCCTAGTGATGCTTTGGGTATTCCTGTTTATGTATCTACACCAGTGGGTGATTCTATAGTGGTCGACCGAGTTCATCGTTCCTGTGTGGTAGTGTTTGAGGGTCTTCAGACCCGTGTTGATTATTGCTCTTAGACATGGTGGATTTCGACGTTATATTAGGGATGGATTGGTTGTCCCCGTATCATGCTATCTTGGATTGTCACGCCAAGACCGTGACCTTGGCTTTGCCAGATTTGCCCCGCTTGGAGTGGAGAGGGACCCCAGGGCATACCACCCGCAGTGTTATTTCATATGTGAAGGCTCGACGCATGGTCGAGAAGGGGTGTTTAGCTTATCTGGCGTATGTTCGTGATTCCAGCGCAGGGGTCCCTTCTATTGATTCTGTTCCTATAGTTCGGGAGTTCCCTGAGGTTTTCCCTTCAGACCTGCCGGGTATGCCGCCCGACAGGGATATTGATTTCTGTATTGATCTGGCTCCGGGCACTCAGCCCATTTCTATTCCGCCGTATCACATGGCCCGGCCAGAGTTGAAGGAGTTAAAGGAACAGTTGCAGGATTTGCTAGAGAAGGGTTTTATCAGACCCAGTGTTTCTCCTTGGGGTGCGCCGCTATTATTTGTGAAGAAAAAGGATGGTTCGATGAGGATGTGCATTGATTACCGGCAACTGAACAAAGTGGCGATAAAGAACAAGTATCCACTATCGAGGATTGACGATTTGTTCGACCAGCTTCAGGGTGCAAAGGTGTTTTCAAAGATAGACTTGAGATCTGGCTACCATCAACTGAGGATTAGGGCGTCTGATGTCACTAAGACAGCATTCCGCACTCGGTACGGGCATTATGAGTTCCTGGTCATGTCGTTTGGGTTGACCAATGCCCCAGCAGCATTCATGAAGTTGATAAACCGAGTGTTCAGGCCATATTTGGACATGTTCGTGATAGTCTTTATTGATGATATTTTGGTATACTCCTGCAGCCAGGAGGAGCACGAGCAGCACCTCAGAGTGGTTCTTCAGACTCTGAAGGATAGTCAGTTATATGCTAAGTTCTCGAAGTGCGAGTTCTGGTTGAGTTCGGTTGCATTTCTGGGTCACGTCGTATCAGCAGAGGGTATTCAGGTGGACCCGAAGAAGATTGAGGCAGTCAAGAACTGGCCTCGACCAGCATCAGCTACAGAAATTCGATTATCCGGTTCATGATCTAGAGTTGGCAGCCATTGTTCATGCTTTGAAGATTTGGAGGCATTAC
This sequence comes from Nicotiana attenuata, assembly GCF_001879085.1. NCBI lineage: Eukaryota > Viridiplantae > Streptophyta > Magnoliopsida > Solanales > Solanaceae > Nicotiana > Nicotiana attenuata. The sequence goes on from NW_017671512.1 coordinate 168,425, forward strand.
CTGTATGGTGTGACGTGTGAGGTGTACACTGATCACAAGAGTCTTCAGTACTTGTTCAAGCAGAAGGAGTTGAACTTGAGGCAGAGGAGGTGGTTGGAGTTATTGAAAGATTATGATATTACTATTTTGTATCACCCGGGGAGAGCCAATGTGGTGGCCGATGCATTGAGTAGGAAGTCCGCCAGCATGGGTAGTCTTGCTTATATTCCGGTCGGCCAGAGACCACTTGCTTTGGATATTCAGGCTTTGGCCAATCGATTTGTGAGGTTGGATATTTCTGAGCCTAGTAGAGTGTTAGCTTGCATGGTCGCTCGTTCTTCATTATTGGAGCGTATCCGTGATCGGCAGTTTGATGACCCCCATTTGTGTGTCCTGAGAGACACGGTGCAGCGTGGAGGTGCCACGAAGGTGACCTTAGAGGATGATGGTGTTTTGAGATTGCAGGGGCGAGTTTGTGTGCCCAATGTCGATGGGATTCGATAGTTGATCTTAGCGGAGGCCCATAG
>NW_017671512.1:168951-240926 GCF_001879085.1 Nicotiana attenuata
AGTTGAGCACAGCATTCCATCCTCAGACGGACGGACAGTCCGAGCGGACTATTCAGATAATGGAGGACATGCTCCGAGCTTGTGTTATTGACTTCGGCGGTTCGTGGGATCAGCTCTTGCCTTTAGCGGAGTTTGCCTACAACAACAGCTACCAGTCCAGCATTCTGATGGCTCCATTTGAGGCGTTGTATGGTAGGCGATGTCGGTCTCCAGTGGGATGGTTTGAGCCGGGAGAGGCTCGGTTATTGGGTACAGATTTAGTTCAGGAGGCCTTAGATAAGGTCAAGATCATTCAGGACAGGCTTCGTTCGGCTCAGTCGCGGCAAAAGAGTTATGCAGATCGTAAGGTCCGGGATGTAGCTTTCATGGTTGGTGAGCGGGTCTTGCTCCGAGTGTCGCCTATGAAGGGCGTGATGAGATTTGGGAAGAAGGGCAAGCTTAGCCCTAGGTTCATTGGCCCCTTTGAGATCCTTGATCGAGTGGGAGAGGTGGCTTATAGACTCATCTTGCCGCCTAGCTTGTCAGCCGTGCATCTAGTGTTTCATGTCTCCATGCTTCGGAGGTATCACGGCGATCCAACTCACGTGTTAGATTTCAGCACTATCCAGTTGGACAAGGATCTGTCTAATGAGGAGGAGCCGGTAGCTATTCTAGACCGGCAGGTTCGACAGTTGAGGTCGAAGAGTTTTCCTTCAGTGCGTGTCCAGTGGAGAGGTCAGCCTCCTGAGGCATCGACCTGGGAGTCCGAGTCTGATATGCGGAGCCGTTATCCTCACCTATTTCCCGACTCACTTCTTTCTTTTGTCCGTTCGAGGACGAACGGTTTTTTAGAGGTGGAGAATGTGACGACCCAAAGGGTCATCACCTGTTTTCCCTTCCATTCCGTGCTTCCGAGGCCTTGAAAACCTCATTTTTACTTGCCTCGATTTGCGTGCGCAGTCTGGGCGCGCACCCGGAAAGCTTAAGTATGAATTATGTGTGAAAAATGATGAATTTTGATATTAATATGATTAAAGTTGACTTTGGTCAACATTTTGGGTAAACGGACCCGGACCCGTGATTGGACGGTCCCGGAGGGTCCGTAGAAAACTATGAGAGTCGGGCATATGCCCGGAGTCGAATTCCGAGGTCAGAAGATCACTGCTGCTGCACCAGTTCTGGTGTAACCGCACCTACGGTCCTTTGGCCGCAGATGCGGACTCGCAGGTGCGAACAGCGGGTCGCAGATGCGGTCTCCTTCGCAGATGCGGATTCCTACCCCGCAGATGCGGTGCACAGAAGCGGATCTTTTCTTCGCAGGTGAGGCTCCAGCGGGGCCTAGCCATTTCCGCAGAAGCGCCCATTTTCCGCACGTGCGGTGGCGCAGGTACGACCCCTGTACCGCAGATGCGGAAGTCGGGCAGTGAGTCTTTTTAAAAAAATATAACTTCAGCGATTTTCTTTCAAACTTTCTCAACAATTAGAAGACTAGGGGGATTTTCTCAAGAGACTTTCTTCTCAAATCACAAGCACTTACTAACTGATTTCTTTCCATTATCTAGTGTTTTCATCAACTTTTATCAATAATCTTAGGGTTTTAATGGTAGAAAATTAGGGAAATGGGTAGAGTTAGGGTTTTTCAATTTTTCTTGATTTATACCCCATTTTGGGGTCGAATTTGAAAATAAATTATAAATTCGGGCTCGTGGGTGAATAGGGGGGGTTTGATTTTGGTCCGAACCTCGTGTTTTGATCAAGCGGGCCCGGGGACATTTTTGGAAACTTTGGGAAGAAATCTTGGAAATCTATATTTAGGCATTGGGTTTGATTAGTTTACCTATTATTGATATTATAAAGTCGTTATTTCATAGATTTGATTGGGTTGGAGCCGAATTCAAAAGGGAAAGCGGTCGTTGTGGATTGATTTAGCCGTGGAAGTTGAGGTAAGTGTTTGGTCTAACTTTGGCTTGAGGGAATAGGAGTAGAGTCTTATTTGTTAATTGCTATTTGTCGAGTACGGTGTGTAGGCATGGAGACGAGTATCTATACACTGGTGTCGAGCATGACCGTGAGTCCTAATTTGCTAAATTATCGAATTTGTAATTGTTATTTATGAGGAATTGGTTGGAAATCTTTAACAGTGAGCCAGTAATTGTTGAGACTAAGTGTGGATTTAATTGTGTTAAGTAGAAATTGAATGAGTTTGGTTATAGCTGGATCTCCCTTGCCGGGATAGTTTATTATATTTACATGGCTCCCTTGCCGGGATAGTTATTATAACATCTTTCTCCCTTGCCGGGATTATGTTGTGTATTGTGTTGAAAGAAAGGGGATCGTGTGGCACGCCGACCACGAGATATTATGAAATGGGATCGTGTGGCACCCCGACCACGAGATATTATGAAATGGGATCGTATGGCACGCCGGCCACGAGTTATTATGAAATGGGAATGTGTGACACGCCGACCACGTGATATTATTCTAATGGAGCGTGTGGTACGCCTACCACGTGATGTAAGGAAATGGGATCGTGTTGCACGCCTGCAATGAGAGGAAATTGAAATAAGTGAAAGTAGTTTGTTTTCCTTTATTCTGTGTTAGAAGAAATCAGATGTAGTTTCTCTTGTTATTCCTGATATTCCGTTTATCTGCTTCCCCATAAGCATGTTCCCCCTCCCAGCTTTAATTTCTTACTTTCCGCTATTATTTTGTTGTAGTTGTGTATATATATATATATATCTGCACAGCTTTATCTGGTAGTCTGGTCTAGCCTCGTCACTACTTCGCCGGGGTTAGGCTAGGCACATACCAGCACATGGGGTCGGTTGTGCTGATGCTACACTCTGTGCATCTTTTTGCACAGATCACAGTACCGGAGTAGCAGCTTTTGGACAGCAGTAGGAGCATTCGGGAGCTGACTTCAGTTCAGGGACATTCGAGGTAGCCTTGCTGGCGTCCGCAGGCCCGGAGTCCCTTTCTATCTTACTCAGTTTGTTATCATTTGTACCGAAGCAGACAGTTTTATGTTTCATTCGAACCTTGTATTTAGTATTCTCTAGACGTTCGTGAGTATTGTGACACCAGTCTTGGGTAGAGGATTTTGTTAAGCTTCTGCATTTCTTTCAGTTAAATATATTTGAGACTTCCGCTTTATTATTAAATGTTTCATTGTTTCTAATATTGTCGATGCTCGCTAAAAGAGGTAATTGATAATTGGATTGCCTAGCTCCTATTAGTAGGCGCCATCACGACTCCCGAGGGTGGAAAATCCGGGTCATGACATGTTTACATCAAATGAATTACATGATAGTTATCACTAAATGATAGATAAATTAATACATACTCTAACCTCAATTTATAGCGTAACCACATATATAACCACGATGTATTGTAATCTCATGAAAATATCGAATACGAATAAATTTTTCAACGTTAAACACCAACTTTGCTGTCATTCGGGATGGCGTTTTTACAGTGACAGCAAAGAAAGTAAACTGGAAATCTGTATTATTTTAGGTGCTGAAATATGTAAATATAGTAACAGCATGTTAAAAAACTCTTTTTCTCTTTTTTTTCGATATAACATTCGACATTCTAATCTCATTAGTGTGACTAATTTAAATTTGTATCAGATAAGTTTAAAACGTTTGCTATCTAAGATTTTATCTTAAAATTTGAATTCGAGATCTCTAACTAAAGTAAATGAATTCTAATCAGAATTCTAAAAAATTATTTTATCATATCCCAGTGGTGTGCTTAAAAAGTATTTTATTTGGAAAAAGGTGGTTGTGGGAATTAAATAAAGTCAAACATGTGAGTATACCGCATATACGTGGACTCACCCATTACAATACATCTCAATAACACATTTCACACATGCTATATTACAATACCTAAATATTTATTCATATTGAGTGTTTACGTCAAATAATATCAATTATAATTAAGTGATCTAATGAGCTGAAAATATATTTTAATTAACGTATGGTTAAATTAGAGAAGTCCATATTAATCTGATGTAAACATTTGATCTGATAAATTTTTATTTATCTTATCTTATTGTTAAGAGGCGGATGTAGAGTGCCGGCACCTGATTTATCTGAACCCAACACTTTTGATGCAGAGCATAAGTTTTTGCGAAAAAATGCACTAAAATTTTACTAACAAATAGTAGATATAAATTCATAACTTCAAAAATATAATAAGATTAATGCTAAAAATATGAAAGATTGAATCCATAAAACTTAAATTTTGAATCCGGTGCTCATATTGTCGATCCGCTGCCAGCAACTGCAGCACTAAAAATACTAGAAAACTTATAGTTTTTCTTAGTTGATGAACTGAATTAATGTTACTGCATTAATACCATGCACCTAATCTAAGCAAATATTTATGATGGATCTCTAAGTTTCAAATGCATACTGCTTTTGCGGCTTAAAATTAGCGTCAGAAGATATTATTGGCACTTGACATTCATATCATTGTCAAGAATGAGCAGTATTACATTAAAAGTCTTAAACATGTTTTTATAGTATCTTTTTCCATATAATGGAGGAAGGAGTGAAAGGGAGTCATTAGATAAATTACGGTCTCTTGTTGATTTGGCGGAAACTAATTCGCTGTTACTTTTCAATAATTCTTTTGACAAGAATGAGATATATGTAGCGCTTATATTGTACTATATTGTTTTAATGTATACAATGTTTGACCAAAAAGTGTTAATCTTTTCGTTAAACTAATTAATAAGAATATAGAGGATAAATCTTAACCAAGGATAATTAACTCTAGATTAACCATCAACGCGCATTGAGTAGGAGAATTGTTTGACCAAAAAGTGTTAAGCTTTTCGTTAAACTAATTAATAAGAATATAGAGGATAAATCTTAGCGGCCAAATCTACAACAGTGAACCTGATTGGGATAATGACTGAGGCGGGCTGCCAAATTTGCAAGCAGGCCCCAAATAAAAGAAAAGATCGAATCTACGTCGCAAAATGGAATTTCTGAAGTAAAACCTCACACAAGCGAAAGATACATAAACTCCACTGCAAGTCTGATTAGCCGGTTCTAAACTCTTGTACTGCAGGCGTTATAATTTACTAACACAGAACTAGCAATAATAACCAAAAAATACAGTTCCATTCGCTGGATGAACTATCCCATGCGTATATACACACCGGAATAGCAATAATGATAATTTTTCCCCATGACACCTCAAAAAAGAAGAGACCATAATCAATAGTCAACTTGAGGCCAAAACAAACGGCAACTTAACATTCTATTGGAAACAAATCAAATTTTGTGTAAAATGAAGAAAGAAGATGTTCCCTATTGGGCCTGTTTATCCTGGAATCTCTGGGAAACATCACTGCGCAGCATCTGCATGAACTCCTGCGGGAATAGGATATAAAAATGATATCACACCAACAACATACCCAGTATTATCCCACACTTTGGGGTCTGGGGAAGGAAAAAAAAATGAGATCAAACCCTAAAGAAATATCAAGCTCAAATTCTGAATGCAGTTACTCACGATTGCTAGGCCCTCGGCACTACACAGTTCATCAACAAGACTTTGATCAGTACCTCCACTATGATGCAAAGATTCTGTACTTTGAACCAAAGACCGAAAAATCTCTGCAGGTGGACTATTGTTTTCAATTCTCTGGGCCACCTCATGAAGGTCCATCTGAAAAGATTACAATTGAAATGTAAAAACTTAATTTGCAATTTGGTTAAAGCAAAGGGAATGTAAGAATTAATTTTGTTTGCAATGTCTTGAAGCAGTAGCTTTCTTGAAAATATGAAAGGTTCAACATGCAGACACGTTAAGAAGCAAAGATACACCTGAAGGAACACAACAAATATGATAAAATGAGGAATTAGTTAACCTTAGAGACCTACTAATCAATCAGGAATGTTACATGAAAGGAAGAATGGGAAGGACACTAAAAAGAGGCTTAGGAACCAAACCACTCCTTCCATCTCACTGTCTGTCAGACTTCATATCTTGAAATGTCCCAGCATGTTTTAACTTACAAATATAAATGAATTTTTTTTTCGAAATTCATTGATTTCTAAAGTTCAAGTTCATTAATATTTGTTAAATAAACTTTCTATACAAACGTCAAAAATTAGATCAATATCCATACATGAACCAGACCAATTAAATTTTAAGGCGAGCACCATGCAGACAGTTAAATGTGAGTCATGTGACCCCCCCCCCCCTCCCAGATCCTACGCAGTAGATAATGTCATACAAAGAAAACAGACAAAGATTTCCTTGAGACAATACTTCAATAAAATTGTTTTCCTTGAAAATCTTGTTATTCAGCAGGAAACTAATAAATATAACATAATAGGCTTTACAGTGATAGAAACAGAGGTAGCACCTCAACTATTCTGATAACTTTTACAAACAAAGTAGATAAAGTTTGGGAGACAAAGAGACCCCCCCCCCCCCCAAAAAAGAACACACACACACCTCCCAGGCCTGGAAAAACAAGAAAGTGGACACCACGGTCTTCTCAATTTCTTTAAGACATTTCTATGTATTGTTTCTCCCATGTCATGCACTACTGTATGCCAACACGACAGGAACTTTAAGCAGAAAAAGTTCTTAGTTCATGCTTTTTTACTTCTGTTATGGTAAACCCCTACCCAGGAGGCAACCAGTGCCCCTTTCTGACTTTGCTCCCTTGGTGACTAGACCCCTAAATTTTATGTTCTGAGGGGGAAGGTCCTTAAGACCCTGCTATTCCTCCCTTGTTCAGCCTGGATGGACATAAATAATCTAAAATGATCCTTGTATCCATTTCTTCTTAGTTGTTAGAAGAATAGCCCATTGTTGTCATCAGGTAACTACATTTAGAAGAATCCAAATCTAACAACTTAGATCCCAAGCCAAAAACTTTAAATTATCACCATATCATATTCCTGATCTCTACTTTCAAAAAAATTTAAAAACTTGAGGAGCTCATGACCTGCAAGCAGAGAACACAATTAAAAAATTAAGGAACCCAGACAAAATACTCAAATTTCAAAAAATATAGAAAACAAATCAAAATCCTGTTCTCAATAAAGTAAAACAAAAAACAGATCAAACAAATCTAGGGCTCTGAGCCAGGTCGAAGTAGAATTCCAGTTCCATAATATTGAAACCTTATGAACAGTTCAATATCAGTATCGGGAAATACGACAGAATGATTGAATATCTATAACAAAATAGCTTAGCTAACAGGAGCAAACCTGAAAATTTTGACTGGTTGGTGTTGCCACTCTTATTGTGGCATTCTCACCAGGCCTCTGTGCAATATTAGGAATTTGTTGAGGCATAGCTGAAATGCCACCAAGAGCTTGAGAGACAATTGGCATCATTTGCTGAAACATTCTAGACAAGTCCATACCACCACCACCTTGCCCGGAAAACATGCTTCCAAGATCCTGGGTGTCAATCTGCTGGGCGATCTGACTGACAGTGTTCATCATTGCTGGACTTTGAGTGAGTTGCTGCATCATATTTCTCAAGAGATCCGGGGAGCCAGCCCCACTTTGTTGTGAAACCCCACTCAACAAACCATTTAAAGCAGGACTCTGAAGGACACTTGACATTGCATCCGCTATCTCTGATTGGCCATCAACATTTCGGTTTCCTGTGGCAATAGTCCCCATAACTCCCCTATCTGAGTGTGTCCCTGACGGCATAGCAGTGTCATTTTCCCTGGCTGCAAGGGCTGCAAGAGACTGCAAAACTTGTTGCCCATCTCGTTTAGGTAGTTCATTTTGATTGTCGCTAGTTGAACCATCACCATTATTTCCATGAGGTCTGGATTGCTTAGTTCGTCTCTAATATGTAGGTCCACAAAAGAAAATGTCAAGTCCAGGACCAAAAATTGAAAAGCAGTACAAGAAACAGAAAGTCGTGAAAGGTTGAAACAATTCCAGAAAGCATTCACAAATCTGACTTTTTCTTCAATTATGACTTGTGAGATCAACATTAAAAAGCATTGTCCTGACAAACCACGGTACACACTAATTCAACATATTGGTTTAAGATATAAGGCCAAATCGTTAAAAGGTCAGCTCCAGCTCCTCAACTAATTTTTATACTTGTAAAGAAAATGATCATCAAGACAGCAGAAGACACTACAAGTTCACTAACTCAACCCTGATGGTTAAGAAAATTGTTTCAAATCCAGAAGTCTTAATCTTTTATCTTCTAGTTTATATAACAAAAAGAAGGGCAGCCCGATGCTCTAAGCTCCCGCATGATAAGGGCCGCACCACACCGGCACTGATAGAAATTCTTTTTATAACTGAGAAATCTCAGAGGGCCATTGGCGCACGGTTCGATACTCGAAATATAATGGTTTCGTCCCTCTACCCTTCTCCCCTTAATTACCAGGCTCTTGTTTGTGGCAGGATTAGAAACTGTGATGTTCCCCTGACCCGACATCACAAGTTGCAGTCTTATTTATTATAGAATATCAACTTTTAAAACTCTTGAGCAACGCGAATGCTAAATTTAAGGTAAATAAATGATTGACGAGACTAAAGAAAATACAAACACTTAGGGCACATGAAAGCAACACAAGAAAATTTCACCTAGCACTTCATGGAACATGAGCATTAAACAAGTCAGCAGACACAAAATTATTCAATAAATAGAAACTGACAATGAAGCGGCAGAAACTGGTGACTGCCATCACTCCAATATAAAATGGTTAGAGGCTTCTAACTCCTTATCACATGTCCTTTCAAACAGTCTACTATATTTGTAAATAAAAATGAATATTCTATTATAACTCTATCTTTCAGCCAAATCAAATAATCAGACAGGCTTGCCTACCTTTGGCTGCAAACCTCCGAACCCTAAGCCAAGGGGCACAGATGAGGATTCATCAGGACTACCCAACTCCTGACCAGATCTTTGAGCTCCTCCTGCACTGGCTGAGGCTTCTGGCTTACCAAAAGACATTTCGCTTGATTGACCTTGACCTTGACCCTGGCATTTGCAAGTTTAATTAGGCCTAGATAAGTTGTACTAGGGAAAAAAGGACAGGTAACAGAATCATTTTATTAGCACCGACCATTTTATCCTCTCTTCCAGGAAAATCGTGCGTCAGTAGCGGCTCAGGCACAGTCATCCCACTTGCAGATGTGATACCTAGTTGAGTGCTTACAGTATCGTTCACAGCATCTGGCACAGTAGTGTGTTCTATGCCACTTGAGCTCTCTGATTGGCCTTCATAATACAGAAAAGCACTTCAGAAAGTATATCGCCAACATGTATCATTATCAACCAATGACAAAGTATAGATGTTCCAATATCAAGACGTTCTCAGCCCACAATAAGTTCAGATACAAGAATAGATTGTTATAGAACATTAATATGCAAAATGTACCAGGTTGTGGCATACTAGAGACTGAGATAACAGCAGGCCTTGGTGGAACAGCTGCAGCCATCATATTTCGGACAGGCAAAACCCTTGATTGGCCAGAGTCAGTTCCATTACCACGTTCACCCTGTGCTCCATCTCCATTGGTCGCCCTACCACCAACTGCAGAAATAATAGGTGCTAAAAGCACCCATAGTTAGAAAGGTTACACACATTTCCTCCCAATTGTTGCAACGGTCCAAAGAAAAAAAGGAAAAACGATAACAAAATACAGAATATTCTAATACTAGCAGATTTTTCGTACCGGCATGTATATGAATATTGACATGCCTTGGAGCACTACCAATCCCAAGCGCGCCAAAGGGACCAGGATTAGGGGGAACAGCAGTTGAGCCACCAAAGAGTGAACTGGTTTGAAGGGGGAAAGGCTGCATCGAAGAAGAGCAATAAGTCATGGGATGAAAAGTTAAAAAAGGAACATCTACCTATTTTTCAGATTGCAAACCTAGACTAATCTCTCAACTTTTAACTGTCTAACAGACCTGAACCATTATGGGGTTCGGCCCTGTGGGAGATATATAAACAGCAGGACCAGCATTTACTGAAGATTCGGCCTGCAAAGAGCAATTTAACGACTGTAAGAAAAGCATTTTCAGAAAATGTTTTGCCACCAATAAGAGAAGAAACGGACATACAGGTGATTGTCCCATTCTGAGAGTCAGTATCGTCCTTCCAAGCTCTAGTAGAAGGGCACCTAAATGTTGCATTGCTTGACCAATTAACACTGATTCTGTCTGCACCTGTCCCCTTACTGCAGGATCACTGGAGCCCCCTTCCCGTTCCAACCGTCCTGCAATATGCTATAAAGTGGCAGAAGATTAGCAAACAAAATCAGAGAGAGAGAGAAGGAGCACAACTTTTTAGAAAGAAAGACATGTAACTAACAACTGTTTGTTCGGCTAGATAAGAGCAAGTTGACAATGCAAAAGAAAGTAAAAGGTTGGACAATTGCAGTTACAGCAGAAAAAGAATGAATGTGATTATCAATTCTAGGAACCATAGCTTTATCAATGATCACTTAAAATATCTTATTAGTGATACTTAATGGAACTGTAAAAGTATTCCATCAGAGACAGAAGGTAATGGAATTCTCCTAAGCAAGTAAGGCTAACGACATATTGCGTCTAATGCTATGAGATTTCACAGTCTGGGGACGCAATTGGACCAACGTTATTTGAGCCATCAAGTTCCATGTCTTAGAGAATAGGGAACAAGAGCAATATCTACAGTATGGTCCCATGCATGCATGCTGTTGCAGTAAAAACAGGTGAACATCATGCAACTTGTACAAATCGTGACCACAAGAGATTTGCTGCAAGGGACTTCCCTCTAAAGATATATCCGAGCACTGTATTTAGTATCCTCATAATTTCTGAAGTAAATGACTTGTTTAGCCCAAAACATGGTGACGGTCTATCATTATTACAGCTCGGGAAGGTCGTAGGCAAGACATGATTCACCAGACACGGAGCATACCGGTTCCATTTTTCACAGGGTAAGAACAGACAGAGAAGAAGGATCCATACCATTAAAAGCACAAAGGACTGATATTCTACTATCATGTCAAGAATAGGCAAATATGGTGCAAGTTAAGTCTCAGCATGAGAACCTAGCTAACTTGCAAGCAACTGCAGCTTGATTGAGGTTTGCAGCTAGCAACTCTCAAGCAGAGCTCAACCCTCCCATAGCTGGGAAAGTTTTTATATGCCTGCATTTATATGCATGAATGGGATTGACCCTTTTATTCTTTCTGTATAAAAAAGGCTCTAGCCGGAAAACAAGAAATACTCTTCTAAACCTGCCTATCCTCTTCCCCCTCTGTCCCTCTTGTGTATCATGGGGTTCCTCGTGGCAACTAGTCTGCCACCTTTGTTTTATCAAAGAGTAATCCACAAGCATTAGGAGGACAATTCCTGGGGCCTTGTAAACTTACCCTAAATGAGCACATCCTTATATGAGATACATTAACACAGAAAAACCAGAGAAGGCTGCCACAGAAAAAGGTTCTATCTCTCTCCATCCAGGCTCAATAACTCCCATCACTGTAATTCCTTCCCATCTTCCCAAGTGATCTTATTAACTAATCCACCCTTTATCTCCGATCTATATCCATATAATTGGACCGGGCACGGTGAAAGAAGCTATGTTTAGTTGAGCCTTCTGAAGACGGAAGAGAAAATGCAGAGCTTGGGATGTTACCACCCCTAGCACTCATGTGGGTTATGAGAGGAATAGGAGAGCTTTTGATGGAGTAGAAAAAGATATTGTTCACTTGAGGAGTAGCCTCTTTTCCCTTATTTATTTTTGGTGCACCCATGCGGTTCCTTATTTGTACAGAAGATTGGGTGTCATTCGTATAAAACCATGTCCTTTTGTAAGGTTTTCCATTTCTAGGTAAACTCCTTGTATACGGGCATGTTTTGCCCTTTTTTAATGAAATATATTACCTTATCAGAAAAAAATATCAATGCGTTAATGACTCCTAATATTGCGAGGCAAGTGAGAAAACTAGAATTTAAGATCTTAAGATTTATATAGGCTTATTAAAGTGTTACACATGTTGCAGGATAGAAACAATTGATCTAGTGCTGGACCCAATTCTCAACGGACAGAGTACCCTTTACAAAAATGATTATTTAGTATCTAAACCTTTGCACTCTATCCCCACCACCCAAACCCTTTTCTTTGATAAAGATTAAAGAACTTATGCACTTTGGTCCTTTCAAGCCAAAAAATAGTAATTTTTCCAGAACGGATTTGATTTTAACAAAATATAATCGCTCTCCAGTAAAACTGGCTAGAGCTTGTGAATAATTCAAGACTGAGAAACTCAAGCTAGGAACTCGGGCCACATATGGTGGTTCCAGATTAGCCAAAAACACGTGCACTGCACAGCATGTGCTATTGATCATAGTCAAAAATGCTTCTGGCCTTGATTTCTTAACAGGTAACACTATAACCCTGCAGATACTAGAAGGTGAGGATACAGGGATGGACCAGAACAATAATAACAAAAGAGATCATCAGGGTCACGGTACATACAGATAATGCCGCAATGACATGACCACCAAAGAGACGCTCTGCATGATGCAGAACAGTGCTCAATGCCTCTGGAGTCGATAAGCCATGAGAATTTGTAGGCAACTGTATTGCAGGTGAATCTGCTGCAGTATTAGCTGACTGATTTGGCGGATAACCTGGGTAAGAGGACGCAAAGTCATTCAGAGATCCACTCCACCATAAGAGAAGAAGCAAAAATGAAAAAAACAATCTCACCGTTCTGTGAGAATACGAGCTCCATGCGATTCATGAAGTCAGTAAGCGTGTGCAAGGAATCAGGAATGGGCTAAAACATTTAAAAACAAAAGAGAAAAGGAATGAGACAAAAATGGCCATGAACAACATGAGACAGAAAGTAACACAATATCTGAAAGACATTCTTACCGAATTAATTGAGGGGACAGCTATTGCTGCCCCCAGTGGAATTTGAACTACTTGAGGTAAAGATTGACCAGCAAATGCCTGCCCAGATTGCTGACTTCCTGACTGACTTTGACTCACATTTCCTTGAGGTGGAGGAACTGGAGCATTGACCTATTCACAAACCAACCCACCAAGCAAAGATTAGGGAGGAAGCAGTGGACAACGCAGATGCAATTCTACAGCACCTTGCTAGGTGAACGTAAGTAAAATTATAAGCCACATATTAGTGAGGGTCCTGTAGTTTCGAAACTTGAAAGGGCTTATCACAAAATAGAGAAATCCCAGTAAAATATAAAAGAAGCAGGTAAATCTAAGAGAACTGAAATATAAGAGATAAAGGTGGGAAAAGGACCTGCACACCAGGAAGCTGGCCACCAGTCATGTTCCCAATCCCTACAGTGTTTAAAACTGCCCCAATAACCTAGAAAGTTGGACATTTTCTGTTATGAGATTCTCCCAAATTAACTCAAATTACACTGATTATAAAAGCTTGCAACTCCTATGAAACCCACCCGACTAAGATCAGGCACAACTCCTTCCCCCTGATCGCCAACATTAAAAGTTCCTAGGACAACACTGTGTGAAATCTGCCCGACACGCCGTGAGCCTCCAGCAGAAGGTTGAGACTCTTGTCCTGTGATGCTCAAAGATAATAAAATCAGCCAAATGACCTTAAAGCCTAAATTTTAAATCACAAAACCTTTACCTCTGCTAACATTGTTAGTAGTGGCTTGTCCAGTGCTGCTAACCGATGAAGGTTGCGGTTGAGATTGCCTCAGTACTAAATGTAGTGTGTCGCCATTTTCGACATCTGTAAAGAGTCAAGGTTTGGCAAGAAACCCAAAAATCATAGATGACAGGCTCCATTTTTGCAAAAATATTACACCCAATCGGGCAAATCTGTAAAACTCTGTTAACAAAGCATTGGAGTTTGCATCTAATCAGCTGGCCAAAGATAAGTCCCTAAAATTAATCATAGCCACGAAAAAAATTAGAGGTGAGAAGTCAATCAAATTGTTAGATGGAAACAGCTCACCAAAATTAATTACCAACATGGTCACCTCTAGATGACCAATGGAAAAAACCAATGAAGAGAGATTTAGGTTGGTGGCAGTGTCAAATGTCAACTAGAACTACCCTGTTGAGATCAATATCCCAAGGGGAAGGACACCAAAATTTCTATTAGATTTATTCCTAAGCTTGCTTTGCGGATTAGGAACATATCACAAATTTGAGTTTAAGGGTTGAAATTTCCAAACAAATTGTTTAAGGTATTTAGGGTTGTGGCAGTTGCCTAATCACGCTAACAGTTCTTTTACGGTTTTTAAAGAAAATTATTTCAGATTATGTTCAAGCATTGCATGTTATCAATGAAATATAGCATATTCCACCCTCAATCACCACAACTGAGAGCAGTTGCCTAATCACGGTAACAGTTCTTTTACGGTTTTTAAAGATAATTATTTCAGACTATGTTCAAGCATTACATGTTATCAATGAAATACAGCATATTCCACCCTCAATCACCACAACTGAGAGCTTCTTTCTGGATCAGTTTATACAGCTTTTAAGCATTTAACAATCAGCTATGAGATGATAGAAACAGAAAAGGTGGAATAAGCTTACACGAAATGATTAAATCCTGGAAATTACCTCAAGAGATGTAAAAACCCAAATGCACATATACAACATTTATCAGAAAACCCTGTCCAACAAATTTTAAAGAGAAAATAATACTCCCACCAAAGACTTGTCGAGTTGAAGACATAGAACGTTTTATATGTACAAAGTGGGAAACTTGAATTTCCCAGTTGATAGGATACGATATTCCGAAAGAAGGTGATCATCCTTCAAGACCTTGCCCCTAAAAATTAGCCTTTGCTGCTCAACAGGTACACCAATCTTACTTGCTATTGTGTCTTTCAAGGCTGAAACTTGCATCTGACGTTGAGATATGATAGAACAGTAAAGTGAATAATGAGTGCCAAGAAGAGATATATCAGAGTGGTACAGTGCACGTGAGTGATAATTCCAAATGCTAAAATTCACATTCAACTTCATATTGATAGGACCTTATTTGAGAAAAGGTTTCTACATGTCAATACATTATTTCTGGCAAACAGAAGTGGGAACAATCACACTTTTCAAAATCAGCATAAGTTTAAGAAAGCTTCACATCCAACCGAATAAGCATTATGGTAGGTACTCTTTTTTAGCATAAGTTGCAACAGAAACAGAATAAGTAACAAAATTTACATTCTTATCCACGCTAAAAGGATGTGTCTGGGAATCTAAGGTCTTGATATTGAGCTCCACGGTTGATTCAGAACTTCCACTAGAAACATTGCTTGTGCTTGACCCTTCAACTGATTGTTGCTCAGCCATGAGACTTTAGAAACAACTACCTGAACAGCCAAAATCTGCAGGATGGTAAGCATTTACTAAAACACCACGTAAAATAGTTAAGACAAACTCATACCAAGATGTGATGAGCAAAAAAGTAGCAGCAAAATAAATCTCCCACCCCCCGGAAAGGGCAAAATCAATTAAAATGTTAACACAGATAATTTAGAAGTGCATCCATTCTGAAAAATAGAAAAAAGACCAAGGAACTGTGAATGAGTCGGATACAAAAGGTAAATTGTAATTCACGACCAGCAGCTATCTTGAACACCCCCCCCCCCACACACACACACAATACTCTGGTTTCAAAAGGAGAAACTATACTGCCCATATATTTTGTGCGGCGAGACTAAAGATACCATTAATTATACGTTTCACATTATTTATAGACCTTAGCACGCTCATCTTCTGTTTTGTTGGAAGAATACACCGAATGATCCACAGATCCGGGGAAGAATACTATGCAAGGGAAGATATGGCAAACTCTTGGAACATTTTCCTACGGGCATGGTCTTGTGTACTCTCTTATCAATTTTTTTTACCGAGAAAATTCGGGGATAATGGACTTGTCCCTCTAGTCTTCTCCACTTAAATAGCAGACTTTGGTCTAACAGCCGAGCTTCGAACTCGTGGTGTGCTCCTAGCACATATTGCATTCCACATTGCACAACTTTTGCTGTTGACCCAAAGCCGTAGGGGATGTGGGTTCTCTTTGCAATTACCAATAGCTTCTTAAAAGAACGAGCTAGTTATAGTAACTTTGGACACACACTTTTCTATAGCTCAACTTTCTAGCCTGTCTATACCCGTTGTTGCCAAAAAATAAGACAACTTTCACTCTCACATGTCAAGGAAAAAAACTACTTGGAAGATATTAGACTATTCAGGTCACAGGACGGTAAGACTTTTTCATACGTGCCAATTCCATACAATATAAGCTTGCCATTTATAACCACGGCGGACAATATGATAATAAGAAATCACGCCACATCTTTAGTTTTGTCTACCTTTTCAATATTTTAACACCTACTTCCTTTAGTCTTGTCCTTGTTGCTTATCAGGAGTCACAGGAATGAATCTTTAACCAAGATCAGTAAACGCATAATATTATCATTAGAAATAGAACGAGTTGGTACTCTCCATATAGTCCCTAAATTTTCAACTTTTTTTTCTCAAAATGGGCCTTCATTTATTACATACTTAAAAACAATGGTTAAAAAGCCTAAATAGTCTGAACTCTAAATGGACCTTTTTGAGCTTCTAAATATTTTTTTAGTCCGTGACCACTACCCACGTTGGTCCTATATATGTGACCCACTATCAGGAAAAGAACTGCATTAGCTAAATGGAGATGGCCGATGGGTCTGCACACCCCCACTTATACAAATGTGAATGCAGCTTCAATAGGCTAGGCCGCAGTTCATAGGAGATTCGAGTAACTCAAATCCAATAAATTACTTTGGTAGCGTACAAAAGATTCTAGAGTCAACCAAAAAGTGGAATAAAAGTTCCAATATATTAATGATACTACACATTGAGCATCCAAGGTTGTGGCCTAGTGGTAAATGAAGTGAGTTGAAAACAATAAGGTCTCACGTTCAAATCCAGCGGAGGCAAAGAACTAGGTGATTTCTTCCAATATGTCCAAGCCTTGGTGGACTGAGTTACCGGGTACCTGCGCTAGTGCGGTAACACATATCCCATGGAATTAGTCGAGGTGCACCCAATCCAACCCGGACAGTACGGTTATCAAAAGATGATCATTAAGGTCAAAGTGATAGGTTTGCATTTTACTCATAACTCCCACGATGCAAGATAAATACTGGTATTTGTATTGCCTAAAAAACTCTTTTTTCCATTTGCTAATAGAAAATGCTGAGCACTAAAGGAAACAAATTGAGATTGAAGCATATACAGAATCAAACAATACAAAGCATTTTTAACCTAATTCACAATTGATTCTAAAATTAAAATCATCAAGGGAATACAATAAGATTCTTGCCTCAGGAGAAAGAGAGCGTGAGAGAAAACGATGCGGAAACTAAAACTGGATTTTGTCGGAGATTGAGATCGGAAGGGGCAAAGTTCGCAAAGGAGAACGGCGTCAACTTTGGGCAAAGATATAGCTATAACGTAAAGTGAATCGGAGGCGAATGCAGTTTTTTGTGTTATCACAACAAGGGTCGAATCTAGAATTTGCCAGCTCGTTGTACTGTTCCAGAAGGATCTGGACTTTTTTTATCGGATATGGTTTAACGGGTATTCGGGTCACCACAACCCAGTCCACTTAAGTCCACATTGACTTTCTTGCCGGGTTTGCCTTTTTTTTTTTTTTAAATGGGAGGTGATGTTTGTTTTGACAAATTGAAAAACTCATAATGCAATTTTAATTTTTTTCAGAATAAACATCACTAAAGTGTTTGCTCTTTTTTTAATTGACATATAAGTTTGTATCGACGAAAAAAAATATTAGAAAGATATTTTAATCATCTGACTAGCTTTTTGAATACAATTCATAAGCAAATTTTGCTAGACTATCGAAGAATTTTAAGGTTTATACGTGTGAGGTCAGCTAAAATAATAATAAAGGGTTTTGTTTTGCTATATTTTGATAGTTGCTTATTTGAGGTATTTAATTGCTAAAACGTTGTTTTAGAAACCAATCCTCATATAGCAATATAAAGAGAATGGCCTTTTGCCTTAGAAAGAGTTCAACCCACTTGAAAGGGACTATGTGGCCGGTGACGTAAAAGATATGCCGGCAGCCCCAAAAGCCCGCCCGCCCGGTTTTTGAGACCCTTTCTGATTCCCTCACCCAATCTCATGAGAAGCAAGCCCACTCCACCTTATTTGCTGGAGGGAGGATACGATTGTCAAAGCTGAAGTCCCATTCAATTCATATAATTTCGATGCTCCTTACAAATATGCATTTACCTTTAAAGTGGTTCGAGAGTAATTTCGACGAGATCATGACAAGCGATAACATCAAATGAATAATGTTACGGATGGGCTTTGCTAATGGGGAATATTTTATTATATTGAACTTGATAATATTTGTGGAGATAATTTATGTTTAAAATAACACAAAGTTTTGAGCATAAATACAAATAGGAAAACTCACATAAAGAGTGTAAACGTAGTTTATTTGAGTGTGTTTACTCTCAAAAACAGATAATAATTGAATTTATACGTGGTTTTAAGGATATGTGGATTAATTCAATACAAGTGATTAATGGCGTAGATTAATCAGATAAAAGACGTGATAAATTGCCAAACCAATAATGAGAGTGACCAAGGACTCAGTAGCGGTTTAATGAAGTGCCTGCCCTCGATCCTGAGCACACTAATGAAGTACTTATGAATAAAAATAAGAACTTTGAATAATAAAGAGAATAAAAGTATATTGCCTTTATATACTAGGGGAATTTTACCCTAAGTACAATTCTAAGAAAGGTAAAAATTCCTTGTTTCGCTAATCACTGATTTTCTGCCGATACAGACCGAGATTCACGCGCGTGATATCCGGTTAGGCACGGATATTATGACCCTTCATTAGTCGTGTGCGGGCGTTTGATACTGTTCTCCAAAGTCTCGAGGCTCGAACCGGACCCGAAGGACGTGGTTCCACTCAGGGGCGGATTTAGGGGGGCGCAAGGGTGTTCACCCGAACACCCTTCGCCGAAAAATTACACTGTATATATAAGGCAAAATATGTTTTTTACCTCTATATATTAAGTTTTGAACACCCTTAACACAATCCAAAAGTGTAGTTTAGTGGTCAAGGGGGGTCAAAATCTACATACGGTCATGGGTTCAATTCCCACTAGCTACAAAAAAAAAAATTTGATCCCCCTTCGTAGAGATCCTGCCTCCGCCACGGGTTCCACTGCCCCCGAGGGCGGGTGTCTTGCTCAAACCCCGATACTAGAGACTCCCCGCCCAGATTCCGATTCATTACGATCATGTTCCTTCTCCGTTTGTCTTACCGAAAAATTAAGATGTTCAACGGGCTCGGTTTTACCCGTATACAGATAGTCCCCTCGTTTCTTAGAGAGGAGGTTTACCGAAACGATGAGAAACGAGAAATGCTTTTCAACTCCTTCTTTAATGCGCCGTAACATAAACGACAAAGAAGCCGAAACGTCACGTCAGTCGCGTCGTTCTAACTTCGAACACATGTCAGCCATTGGCAAGTCACCTCTGAACGTGAAGCGTCACGAAACCTATATAAAAGCTTCCATTCCTCGTTTTTCATCGTTTGACCAAACTTCTACCTTCGATTCTCAAAGTTGCTACTAACCTTCTTCATACTTTCATATTTTTACCTCCGTTCTTCAAGATTTCTCAGTAATTTCTAATTTTTTACCTAATATTTACCCAAGTCAGCATACTTGACTTTTCATTTTTCAAAACCTTTTCTTAGACCTTTCAAGCTTTTTCAGATAACAATGGCTAAAACATCCAAATTTGTTCCTCAACAAGTCGCTTCTTCTTCTTCCCAACCGACCGCTGAAATCGAGGAGGTCGTTCCCGAGATAGTCTTCCTCAAGACGTCTGCTCTAACATGGCTATCGATGAACCGGCTCCCGAGCCTCCCTGGAAAATGTTCATCCCCGGGGGCTGCTCAATTGCAGATGACTTTAAGGTCGAAAAGCCCTCATCGGTGCACGGCCGGGGTGAAGGAGCATCAAGGTATATATGCTCTATTACTGAAAACGTCATTCTTGTGGTCCGAGGGGACTGCAACTGGGAGGGTAAGGATGTAGTAGTCCCCAAGCCTGAGGACGTCATCACTACCCATGTGGAGGGGTATCTAAGTGTTTACACTTATCCTTCACATTCGGCCCGGTGGATCCGGTTATCCTGGACTTCTGCAAGAGGTACGAAGTATGCCTCGGTCAGATCCATCTGTCGCTATGAAGGATCGCGATCCTCATTCGTTACTTCGTGAACAAGTTTGAATCTCGACGGTTCGCCATCGATCATCTACTCCACCTATACAGTCCCTGAATCTTCCGAGGGGGACTAATAAAGCTCATACGCTGGGATAGCAAAGCCCCATTCTCGAGTATCGATAAGGACCGGGACCGGGGCTGGACGGGATGCTTCGTTCAAGTGAAGAACAAAGACTTGATCCCCCCCCTCCCGAGTTCATGCTATTCCTTGAGAAGTGGAATGTATCTCATATAGGGCCGATGTCAAAGCAGTCGAGGCCCGCCTGAAGACCACTGTTGAGTACGTGAAGCGGCTATCCCGAAAAGAGACCTCAAAGAGATCCATGCCCTAGGCTTTGACCTATCTGCGGAGATCGAGGAGGCAAAAACACTTGAGGTCGAGGCCAAGAGGCTAGCTAATACCGAAGGTGAAGAGGGCTCTGAGGGCTCTAAAGAATTCGAAGGCCCCGACGGTGTTGGTGACAGATCAAGTTCCGGTGAAGATCAGGCTTAGATGCCTTAGATTTATTTTTGTTTTTGTTTTTTGTATCATGTACATATATTTTGTTGAGGCTGTTTTTGTTGAGCCTTTGTAAAGATATTCCGAAATATATAAAAATTTCCCTTTATTTATTCTTCGAACATCCAATTTACTAGGCGTTGATAAGTGGAACCGACATTTTTTAGTCCGAACGACATTACGTTATAACAATAGGTGCCTAATTTAGTGATAAAAGAAGTTTTTTCTTGATCGCCCGGGTCTATCTGGATTTGGTTGTACCTGGAGTAGGCATCGAGAAAATTGAGTATCTCTTGCCCGGCCATTGCATCGATCATACGATCGATGTTAGGCAAAGGAAAAGAATCCTTGGGGCACGCCTTGTTCAAGTCTTTATAATCTACACACATTCTTAATTTATTTCCCTTTTTATGCACAACCACTACGTTAACCAACCAATCCGGGTACTTAACTTCCCGAATGAAACCTATTTTAAGGAGTTTGGATACCTCGTCTTTGATGAACGCATGCTTGACGTCGGACTGAGGCCTCCTTTTCTGTTTAACCAGATAAAACTTCGGGTCCAAGCTTAGCTTATACGTCGTTACCTCTGGCGGGATCCCTGTCATATGTAAATGGGACCAAGCAAAACAATCCACGTTAGCTATAAGCAATTTAATGAGTTTTTTCCTGAGCTCGGGAGTCAACTCCATGCCCAGGTATACTTTCCGACCGGGCAAGAGTTCGATCAACACGACTTGGTCTAGCTCTTCGACCGTCGACTTGGTGGCGTTGGAATCATCAGGGGCTATGAACGACCTAGGAACTTCGTTTCTCAGGATCGGTCGGTACCGGTGTCGGTGATTGCTATTTTTTTCTTCCTTCCTAATCGAATCCAGGTTCATTAATGTCAAGAGTATGGATATCGGGTCATCTCATCAACCGCGAACATTTATTTTGCGGCCGAATATTCTTCGTAAACTGTCTTTGTCACGCCCCAAACTCGGGGAGCGCGACCGGCGCTCAACCGACTGTACCCGGCTGAGCAAGCCTATTAGATTCTTTCTACCCAAGCTCACTCATAATTAGAGAGAATACATTTTTCATTTATTAAACAATAGGGAGATCATATAGACAATACTAATTCACCATTAGTTACTCTTTTTGACAAGTCTAAGAATACACACATTTTTATGATTTGAAGTGGAACAAGTGATCAAAACACAACATAACTTGTTTTACTTTCCCAACACCTATATACAACCCACACTATGCCTACGGAGCCTCTAATAGATACAAAGAAGTACTATGATATTGCTGACAACAAGGCCCCGGCTATACCTCAACACCATATACAAAGAACAAAAGGTACATGACCCTGAAACGAAGTGGGGCTCACCAAGTCTGCTGGAAAGAGCGTGTACCGCTATCACTGATCAATGCCTCCTGTTGTGGAGCCACCTGCATCCATTGAAGATGCAGCGCCCTCGGCAAAAGGGACGTTAGTACATATGGAATAGTACTAGTATGTATAACTAAACACCCTCTCAATAGAATAAGTAATAATACAAGGAGGAACAATCATGAAATCAATAGAAGCCTCAAACAATACCAAAACATCAAGTTAAGAACCACATAAGTTTTCAAGTAAATTTCCATGTTTTTAGGTTGGGAGATCTTTAGTATCGATATACCATCATTCACAATACCACCGTAATTCTACACGGAGTCCGATCACGACCCGATCGGCTAGGCCATCTCACTTGAGACATCAATCACAATCACAATTTCAATTACAATTTCTAGCACAATCACCATCATGTGTGCGGCATGGCGTCCGACCATGACCCGACCGGCTAGGCCGTCTCACCCGAGACATCATCCTTTTCTATCAATCAACTCATTTCGTGCTTCTTTCAGATCTTTTAAATTCATTGGCACTAGTGGCCACAATTATAATATCATTCTCAGCCTCATATTTCATGCTCGTCCTTCTCACTTTCAAACATCATCATCATTACCAACAACAAGGCTTTTCAATTCAAGACTTTAAGTACACATGTGAGCAATGAGTTTTAGACATATAGAGGTTTTTCACATTATTTGGCATAATAACCTTCATTCAAACTTGACTTGAAGTCGTAACATTCTTAACACACAGCCCATACTTTGAACACATTCTCAAATGATAACATATCATGATAGGAGCATTTGGAACACATATTGAACATATATCTTTCAACACAAGTTTACTCGAAATAGCCAACTTTATAATGACCAACTCGGGTCTTACATAACTTACATGAACACCGTGGGATTCGATTCTAAGAAAGGAGTTTAGCCAAATTGAGCTTCCTTAAACTCTAAAATGTTCTGGAATTCATATCAACTTCAATCTATTTTAGAAATATAACAAAGTGAATCAAAATTAGGAAGATGATCATTGATCTAGCTCATTTGAGCATTTTATCAAACACTAGGTGTGCATTAAGGTTTCAAGGTCCTTTTATGGAGGATTCCATCATCCTACCATCCATTCTTTACTATTTTAGCTCAACAATCTCCCTACATTCCATGATCACACATGTATGCAAAATAGGCAACTCCCATACCCATGAATTTCCTTACTAATTGCCCATTTCTAGTTAAATTTTGAAATTAAGAGTTAGGGTGTAGAATCTTACCTCTAGGATGAAGACCTAGTGTGTTTTCCTTGTTAACCTTCCGAGATTTGAGTAAGAATTGGTGGATGAAGCTTAGGAACTCCCTTTCTCACTCTATGCCACTCCCTCTCCCTAGAAATATATGTTTTATCCTTCTAAAATTATTCCAAAGGGTGTTTTATTAGAATGGGGCCGGGTTCAAAAATTAGAAAAATAGGAGCCCCGACACAGGTTTGCGGTCGCATATATGCGACCGCATAATGTTTTTGCGGTTCGCGAAATGGGCTGCGAAATGGCCCTCCAGAATTGAGCAGGTATGCCCTTCTCTGTGGCCATTATGCAGTTAGCAGAACCTCCATCTGAAAATTTTCCATGCTGAATCTGCGATCGGTGTACGGCCCGCGAAATCGTTGTGCGGCAGCCGACGGCATAATGGACCCAAATTGGTCCTACTATTTTGCTCAAGTTTCTTCTTCGCTTTGCGGCTATTCTGCGGCCCGCGATGTGATTCTGCGGCCGCATAGTGGGTTGCAGAAATATCTTTTTCTTCTTACAATTTCCCTTAACTCCTCAGCACACTGTTCAATTTCCTCGATCTGGTGATATTGTCCGAGCTACTGGATCAATTAACATACGCTTACCTCGAGATTTATATATGAGTACAGATATTGCCAGTGCATTATTATGTGGTTGCACGATGCCTTTAGCGTCCTCATGATTGAAAGATATGGTTCCCTCTGGTATATAACCTCGAGTCCATTTTCCCCTTGTAATGGACACCTTAGTGCGCTTTAGCATTGGCCCTTGGGGGACGTCAGCTCCACTAATGATCAAGTTAATGACATGCTGAGGTTCCTCTTGCTCGGTCTGGTTGTTGGAGTCCCTATTCCTGAAGTGATTTTTAGCTCGATCACTCAGAAATTCTCGGAGGTACCCGTTATTGAATAATCTGGCTACTTCTTCTCTCAGTTGTCGATAGTCTTCGGTCATGTGCCCGTGAGTGCCATTATACTTACACATTTTGGGGTCCTTTTGGGCAAGATCGGACTGCAATGGTCGAGGTCATTTGGTATCTTTGATGCGTCCGATAGAGGATTCGATGCTGGCAGCATCGACACTGAAGTTGTATTCTGATAGTCTCGGTGCCTCCTTGGCCCCGAGTGGCTTGTCGAAACCGTTCTTACCCATGACTTCCCGACTACTATGACCTCAATCGTTCCTTTTTTCACTCCTCACAGGGTTGCGTTCGGATCCTTTACCCCTTCGATCTCCATTATATGGTTGATACCGATCTCTGTTCGATCTTGGTTCATGATCGACAACTCTTTTGGATCTGTCACTAGTTCTGACGGGATACACGGATTTGGAAGGGGCCCCGAGCTGATCATCTTCGACCCTAATTTTTGATTGGTACCTGTTATGGACGTCGAACCAAGTTACCGCCAGGTATTCTATCAAATTTTGTTTCAACTGTGCTGCGAAGCCAATGAGCTTTGTGGGTGAAGTCCTTGACTTAATGCCTGAATGGCCCAATTGTCTGTGACCGGAGGCAGATCCATCCGTTCCATTTGAAACCTCGACACGAATTCCCTGAGCATCTCGTTATCCCTTTGTTTTTTTTTTGAAAAGGTCTGACTTCCTAGTCTCGACCTTGATGGCCCCGACGTGCACCTTTACAAGGGCATCTGCAAGCATAGCAAACGAATCAATAGACTTAGGGGATAAGTTGTGATGCCATATTATAGCTCCATTCGACAAGGTTTCTCCAAACTTTTCCAGCAAAACAAATTCGATTTCGTCATCTTCTAAGTCATTCCCCTTGATGGCACAAGTGTAGGAGGTCACATGTTCATTTGGATCAGTTGTTCCATTGTACTTCAGAATTTTCGGGCCTACGAAACTTCTTTGGGATTGGTTTCAGAGCTGCACTCAAAGGGAAATGTTTTTGGACAAATTTCATGGAATCCATGCCCTTCAGTATCGATGGTGCTCCGGGGATTTGATTAACCCTGAAGTTATAGGTCTCCAATTTTTTATCGTTGGCTTCGATCTTCTTTCCCCCCAATTCCACTTGCTTTGTTAGTTCCTCTAGCATCTTTATTATTTCGGTCTAGCCCCGGCTTCAGCTTCACCCAGCCCTTCGGAGGTTCGTTTATTTCTTCGGATGTTCTCCCGGGATGGTTCGGGCTCACCTCTGCTGGGAGCGCGACTTTGGTTATGTAACTGGGCTATTGTCACCTGTTGAGCTTGTAACTTTTCGAAGATCACCCGCAAATTGATACCATAACCTTCGCCGTCGTGCATACCCCTAGCTAACGACCTGGCTCCTCCCCGAACATTGTTTTTCGGGTCGGTGGGCAAGTTAGCGTTGATGGCCACATGGGAGTTGGCATCGATTGGGTCTGTGACTGAGACTCCGTTGGGGTTAGCAGGGGGAACCGTGTTGCTGGGTACTATATTGTTGTTCTCGCCATGGTGGCAAGACTCATCATCAATGTTCAAGTGAGCAGATTGAGAGTTTGTCTTTCTTAATTTTTTCTGAAATTAAAATCTTAAAGAACAAGCATAAATGAGAGTGCGTTATAGAAATTTGTATCAAATTGTCACTATTATCCTTTTTCACACGGCGGGCGCCAAACTGTTTACCCTAAAAACGGATAACAATTAAATTTATACGTGGTTTAAGGATATGTAGATTAATTCAATACAAGTGATTAATGGCATTAGATTAAACAGATAAAAGACGTGATATATTGCCAAACCAATAATGAGAGTGATCCTGGACTCAATAACAGTTTAATGAAGTGCCTGCCCTCGATCCCGAGCTCACACTAATGAAGTACTGATGAACAAAAATAAGAACTTTGAATAACATAGTGAATAAAAGTATATTGCCTTGATATGAGTGTTACAATGTGTCCTATGAATAATAAGTTTTCCCCTTTATATAGTAGGAGAATTTTATTTTACCCTAAGTACAATTCTAAGAAAGGTAAAAATCCTCTGTTTCTCTAATAACTGATTTTCTATCGATACGGGACGAGATTCACGCCGTGATATTCGGTTTGGCACGGATATTACGGCCCTTCGTTAGTCGTGTGCGGTCGTTCAATAATGTTCTCCGAAGTCTCGAGGCTCAAATCGAACCAAGAGGACGTGGTTCCGATGCCCCGGAGGGCAGGTGTCTTGCTCGAACCCCGATACGAGAGGCTTCCCGCCCAGATTCCGATTCCTTACGATCATGTTGCTACTCCGTTTGTCTTACCGGGAAACTGTGATGTTCAACGGGCTCGGGTTCACCCGTATACGAAAGTGTAAGTGTATTGTCCTTTTTGTGTTTATAAGTTATGATTGTTGGCATGTTCCTCCTAATGTAGAGCTAACTTTCTCTCCTCGTTTTCTCTTATTTTCTTATTTCATTCTCTTTTCCCTGATATGAAATGAGTCATTAGGATGTTGATTTGTTCATTTTCAAGACTTGCTTGAGGTTATAACATAAATTATTTAAGCATATCACTCGTGAAATATCCTATGGTTATATAATCTATACTATATTAAAAGCACGAAGGCCTTTAGCGAAATATCGTTCGCCTTTTTCACCCTTTAAAAATGTATTTTACATTGGATAAAATCGTAAAATAAAAAAACATTCCTAATATTTAGGAGTTCTAAATTAAAGAAGTTTAAAAAATATAATCTAGTGTTTGATATCTTCTCCAAATAAGGATACGAAATATTAAGACACTAAAAGAAAACAAAAAAAGTAGGAGGAAAGTTTCTTTTCCAACAAGGAAAGTCCACGAATGTATTTTTTTTAGAAGCTTAGTTGTTTAATCCATTTGTCTTTGTTCTTAAAATTTACGACGGCATTAGGTTAATAGTAATTATTGTTGGAAAAAATAGGAATTATTAATTTGTGATAAAAATTAATCTCCATAATTAAGTTTCAGAAGTACCTAAATTATTATTTTTTGGTAAAAAAGAAACCAATATTATTATTAATAAAGTTTATTACAGAATTTTGACTTTACAAAATAGGAATTATTTACAAAATTCATCTATTTAATTAGTGATATATATTATAATCTATCACTAATTCTATTATGATTAGAGATAAATTTTTATTATTAGCGGCATAATTGATCCATCACTATTTTTTTTCTTTTTATAGTTGATATGTCTATAATAAGTACCTAGACGGTCATTTTGATACAAAATTAAAATAAAAGAACGGGATAATAATAGAACACTAATCTTTCAAGATTATATTGGTTATTTATGTTATATTCGTCATTTTCAAGAGCTTATATTTTTTAAAATTGTATTTTCAAGGGCTTTTATTTTTTTATAATTTTATACATTTCGATATAGGGTACACGCGCATCGTGCGTATCCTAAAACTGTTGGACTTTAAGCCATTGGGCTTTAAAGTAGAATAAGTGTGAATTGGAAATGGAGGGAAATAAAATGGAGGGAAATTGAAAATTTGAAGAAGTGAACTTTTGTCTTGCACTTTATCCCTCATTGGTGAGGGACAACCACATTTGTGTGCTTATATATAGAATCACTTCTTAAAGCTCATAAAAGGAGTTGAAAAGAATGAACCCTCGCGCCGTCGTCGTCGCTCGCTCGGCTTTGGCTTTGGCTTTGGCTTTGGCTTTGGATTTGTCAAATGATCGATAAGATTATTTTTTGGACAAAATTTATTTAATTATTTAATAATTAATTAAATGCCAAATCACTACTGCTGAAGGTTTAGAAAGCCCCTCTTACCGAGGTTCTGCCGCGACCGCGGTAGAACCGCAACAGGCAGGTTCAGAAGGCTCCTCTGACCGCGGTTCTGCCGCGACCGCGGTAGAACCGCGGCAGGCAGCGTATTCTTCTGAAAAGGCACCTTTTCCAGACACCTCTTCTGATAATTTGCCTATAAATTCTGAGGCAAGGGTCCATTTTCTAGATACGAAAAACACTCCAGAACTTCTTTCTTTCTGAATATACTGCATTCTAATTCGCAGTCTCTCTCTCTCAAATTCGTAAGTGTGATTTTGCTTCGTTCTTTAAGTTCGTTGGTATCCTGCAGTTTGTATTGCCACTGTTGCAGGAAGGTTTATTCCGTTTTATCCTTGGAGGATTTAATCCATAACCTTGGCAACTTGTGAGGGGGTTAAAATTCTTAAGGACACACAAGCAAATTGTGGACTCGGAATATTTCTTAAACTCTACTATTTTTCCAGATTTCTTTAATTCTTCTAACAGTTTTATTTTCCTGATTTTGTATTTTAACACAGTAACGCTGTCAAGCTTAAGGAATTTTATTTACTAACGTTTCTGTGTTGAAACATTTATTAAACTGTTATTCATATTTTGTATACTGTTTTGGAGATTAAAGCCTTGTTGCTTTCTACTCCAATAATTCTTTCTGTCCGGTTTAAAGTACATAAAAACTTTGTCGGAATAATAAACGTACGGGTTTGAAGTATATAAAAACTTCACCATTGTTACGTGTTGTATGTTTGGTTTGATATTCAGTTTGAAGATATCAAAACTTCACTGATTTAACAAAGTTCTGTATTGTTTTCAACTTTACAGAAATATTACGAATGAAAACCAAACTAATGGAAGTGTTGCGGGAACGGGTGCTACTGTTACGAGTGCTGCTGCCTCGTCAAGCCGTTCTACTCCTGCTCATGCCATGGCACCGGCAGAAAAACCCGAAAAGTTCTCCGGTATTGACTTCAAACGCTGGCAAATGAAGATGCTCTTCTATCTTACTACGTTGAGTTTGCAACGTTTCATCAAGGAGGATCCTCCGGTCATGGCTGAAAATACTCCGGATGATGAACGACTTGTTGTAACTGAAGCATGGAAACATTCTGATTTCCTGTGCAAAAATTACATTTTGAGTTGTTTGGAAGATGGCTTGTACAATGTCTATAGTGTCATGGAAACATCAAAAGCGTTATGAAATGCGCTTGAGAAGAAGTGCAAGACTGAGGATGCCGGACTTAAGAAGTTCGTGGCTGCAAGGTTCTTGGATTTCAAGATGATTGACACTAGGTCGGTCATAACTCAAGTCCAAGAACTACAAGTCATTGTACATGACCTCCTTGCTGAAGGTATGACCCAAATCAATAATTTTATTAATAAGATTTATCTTATTATTAATAATGAATTTGTTATTGAAGGTATGGTCATAAATGAGGCTTTTCAAGTTGTTGCTTTCATTGAAAAGTTACCTCCGCTGTGGAAGGATTTTAAGAACTATCTTAAACACAAACGGAAGGAAATGATACTAGAAGACTTGATTTTTCGTTTGAGGATAGAAGAGGACAACAAAAATGCTGAAAAGAAGTCACGTGGACACTCGACAATAATGGGGGCAAACATTGTTGAGGAGGCACCACAAAATAAGAAAAGGAAGAAAGCTTCTGGACCAAAGAATTACCCAAGTAAGAAGAAGTTCAAGGGTAATTGCCACAACTGTGGAAAATCTGGGCATAAGGCAGTGGATTGTCGTGCGCCAAAGAATGATAAGAAGAAAAAGAATCAAGCCAACATGGTTGAAGATGAAATGGAAGACTTGTGTGCCATGTTGTCTGAATGCAACTTGGTAGGAAATCCGAAAGAATGGTGGATAGATATGGAGCCACCCGCCATGTTTGTGCTAACAAGGAGTTATTTTCTTCTTATGCCCCCGCAGGTCCCGACGAGACAATCTTCATGGGAAATTCATCTACGGCCAAAATTGAAGAGGCAAGATTGCGTTGAAGATGACGTCGGAAAAAATAGTAACTCTAAACCAAGTCCTCCATGTTCCAGAAATTCGCAAGAATCTGTGTCTACGTCACTTCTGTCAAGATACAAATGTATTTTTGTTTCTAATAGTGTTGTACTAAGTAAGAACGATTTGTATGTAGGAAAAGGTTACCTAAATGAGGGCCTTTATAAGCTAAATGTAATAGCNTTGTTTGCTTATATGTTGATGATATGCTAATAATGAGCAAAGACATTGCCGACATTCAAGCTACTAAGCGCATGCTTGCTAGTAAGTTTGATATGAAAGACTTAGGAGTTGCCGATGTAATTCTAGGAATTAAAATCAAGAGGACTCCTCAGGGTCTAGCTTTGTCTCAATCACATTACGTGAAAATGGTACTTGAAAAATTCAAACATTTGGAATTTAGAAGTGCAAGAACTCCAATTGACTTAAATCATCATCTTATAAAGAATAAAGGTGAAAGTACGTCTCAATTGGAGTATGCTCGTGTGTTGGGAAGCTTAATGTACATCATGAACTGTACACGACCTGATATAGCTTGTGCGATAAGTAAACTTAGTCGATTCACAAGTAATTCCAACAAACATCACTGGGTAGCAATGAAACGAGTTCTGGATATTTGGAATATACCCAAGACTACGCTTTGCACTACAATAAATATCCTGCGGTTATCGAAGGATATAGTGATGCAAATTGGATAACCGGCTCAATAGAAACAAAGTCCACAAGTGGATATGTTTTTACTGTTGGTGGAGGAGCAGTATCTTGTAAGTCTTCCAAACAAACGTGTATTGCTCGCTCTATAATGGAATCAGAGTTTATAGCTTTGGATAAAGCCGGTGAAGAAGCTGAATGGCTTCGAAATTTCTTAGAAGACATTCCGTTCTGGCCAAAACCTTTGGCTCCTATTTGCATACATTGCGATAGTGAGGCTGCAATAGGACGGGCAGGGAGCGTTATGTATAACGGAAAGTCTCGTCATATACGACGAAGACATAACACCGTTAGACAACTACTTTCTAGTGGAATTATCACTATTGATTATGTAAGATCAAAGGATAATGTGGCGGATCCGCTTACAAAAGGCTTAACTAGAGAGGGAGTTGAGAAATCATCTAAGGGAATGGGACTATGGCCGAGGACAAGTCAACATGGCGGTAACTCTACCTAGAATTTTGGATGTTCCGAGATCTAGGTTCAAGGAGCTCAAACAAAGTTGTGATTGACCGGTTCAACATTGTCAAAATAAAATCTTTGGTCCATTCTCGTGATGAAGACAATGTTCAGTAACAAGGATAGAACTTTACACGTTCTTTAATGATTACCTAAGTTTGATGTGGTAGTTATCAAATAGTGTCAATCTAAAGGATTACACGTTTAGGAATCACCTATGTAAGTGTGAAGTGGAAGCCGCTTCAATGAGAATTCTGTAAGGCCAATTCTCTACGCACTTATGAGACCAGGCGGTGTTCATGGCTGAAACGAACACAACAATGAGAACTAAAAGACGGTTAAGGGTTGATTGTGTGACATATGGTTGTCTAGGTATACACTAAAGTTCGACGGTTCAAAGATATCAAATCTACCGATTGACCGAGTATATCCGACATATGTTCACTACGGAAAGTTCAAAGGGAAACCTACTTATCCAGATGCAATTAATCCTTACTTGCAAAATCACATAGCTTTCATCTATAATCTTTCTTGATACAGCCATTCCCATTCATGTGGGGGATTGTTGGACTTTAAGCCATTGGGCTTTAAAGTAGAAGAAGTGTGAATTGGAAATGGAGGGAAATAAAATGGAGGGAAATTGAAAATTTGAAGAAGTGAACTTTTATCTTGCACTTTGTCCATCATTGGTGAGGGACAACCACATTTGTGTGCTTATATGTAGAATCACTTCTTAAAGCTCATAAAAGGAGTTGAAGAGAATGAACCCTCGCGCCGTCGTCGTCGCTCGCTCGGCTCGGCTTTGGCTTTGGCTTTGGATTTGGATTTGTCAAATGATCGATAAGATTATTTTTTGGACAAAATTTATTTAATTATTTAATAATTAATTAAATGCCAAATCACTACTGCTGAAGGTTCAGAAAGCCCCTCTTACCGCGGTTCTGCCGCGACCGCGGTAGAACCGCGGCAGGCAGGTTCAGAAGGCTCCTCTGACCCCGGTTCTGCCGCGACCGCGGTAGAACCGCGGCAGGCAGCGTATTCTTCTGAAAAGGCACCTTTTCCAGACACCTCTTCTGATAATTGCCTATAAATTCTGAGGCAAGGGTCCATTTTCTAGATACGAAAAACACTCGAGAACTTCTTTCTTTCTGAATATACTGCATTCTAATTCGCAGTCTCTCTCTCTCAAATTCATAAGTGTGATTTGCTCCGTTCTTTAAGTTCGTTGGTATCCTGCAGTTTGTATTGCCACTGTTGCAGGAAGGTTTATTTCGTTTTATCCTGGGAGGATTTAATCCATAACCTTGGCAACTTGTGAGGGGGTTAAAATTCTTAAGGACACACAAGCAAATTGTGGACTCGGAATATTTCTTAAACTCTACTATTTTTCCAGATTTCTTTAATTCTTCTAACAATTTTGTTTTCCTGATTTTGTATTTTAACACAGTAACGCTGTCAAAAACTAGTTATATATAAATGACTAACCTTTTCAAAAAATCAGTTGACGCTCCACAACTCATTCTTCCAAGCATATTTGATTCTCAATTAATTTTGATGAGACTAATAGTAAAAAATACTAGTATTGTGCATTCACATATAGTGACTATGTAAAGATCGTTTAGTGTTGCATCACAAGGCTATGCTTGAGACCCATTCCTTGATCTATGTAGACCGATCTAGCAAGATATTCATTCGAAACCTTAACGATATAGTATAAACATGATTAGATTTTTAACATCACATCTCATTCCCTGGTCATATAGCAAATGATACTATAAATCGTATTCAGTAAATACGACATGCACAATCCTCCATGTGAAATATTCATCTTCATAAGAGCTTTTTAATAATAGTCGTGACCAACAACCATCAACTCTCGGCTTGTTAGTAAGGTGAGAGCTTCAAGCCCGATTTCAGGCACACAAGCACCGCCCGACGAGGGGGGAGGGAAGCTACATGCCTAAAACCTTCGAATTTTCTTTCTAAATGGAAGTGCCGAGGCACCTCATCTTCTCAATAAATCGCAGTGGTCGAATGTGACTTATAATCGCAAAATGCGTCTTATATATTGCAGTGCAAGAATGGGACTTATAAAACGCAATGAAAAATGCGACTTATAAATCGCAATGGCAATGCTACTTATAATTTCTATAGCAGAATGAGACTTATAAATCTCAAGGAATGTGTCTTATAAATGTGAAAATGTGACTCGTAAACTGCAGTTTCAGTATGCGACTTATAATCGCAATGGAAGAATGCAACTTATGAATTGCAATGGTGGTATGCGATTTCTCAATTATGAGTGCGGCTAAGTCCTAAATATATACGGTCAATGCGGCAATTGTTGGAGTCGCATTTTGTAAACCTGCCGAATTCCATTCCCGACGATGGCTATCCCTACACCACCGTCGAGCTCCGCCACTGCCGGCGGCTATCAGAGCCCTAAGAGATCGTTAGGTTTCTTCGCAAACGCAATGAAGAGGAAAAACAGCTTCATACAATTCTTCGCCATGACAGGAATCCTTCTTCTTAGTGTACGATCGCTTGGGCAAAAGTACCGCATAAATGATCTGATGGAGGATAACGCTGCGCTAAAGGAAGAACAAGAAGGCCTTGTTTTAAGAATGAATAATATCAAGCAAAGCCTCCTTGCTGAAGCTGCTGTGGAGCCCACTGGTGCTTTTGCTTCACGCCTTCAACGCCTCTTTGGTGATGACAGTTGAAACAGTTGAGTTTTGTTGTTCTATCTGAGTTTATATTTCATATACATCTGATATAGGTTGTTCAATTATAAACAGAATCTATGGATTTTGGAATTTAGGATTATTGTAGACTGACCTAGAGTGTTAAATGTGATGACTTTTGTCTTCATATGTTTCAAAATTTATCATTTCTAAGGCGTTTTTTTGTTCTTCTTTTGAGTATAAGTTTTATGCATTCATTGTGTAAAACGTATTTACACAATCAGGTTAGTTAAAAGGTAACGACAGGTAATCTTATGTAATAAGCACTAATTGGTAACATACAGTAAATGATAAGTAACCAATTTTAGCAGATTGAATTACACCGATGACGCATGTGTTAGATGGTATTATATTGTTCAAGAAAAATGCTATGGAAACACTTATGCATACTGTTAGCAGGTGATCGCAACAGCAGGTGAATTTAAAAGGAATGTAACAATTAGTATTATCTCCAGAATGCCAACTCAGTCAATCAACTATGTGTCATTTTCTATCCATTTCGCTACGTCAAGGTCCACTTTAAGGCACACTAGGGGTTTTCTAAATATTGAGATTCTCTAAGACCTCATACGTGTAATCCATAGAGATACAAGTCTATAATTAGTATAACTGACTCCCTACACACACACACGCAAAAAAAAGAGAATCTCCATGCTAGGGAAAATCATTGAGATGTTTGAAATTTCAAAAGTAGCATACTCTGTAAGTGAGAACTTTTTCCCCTAGGCTTTCATGGGGATAAATCTATGTCTGATGCCAAAAGGGTGAATTAATAGCTGTGATGGATTCAAGGTGGACCTTATAGTTCAGCTGAGTGAAGTAGCTAAAACAATGTACTACCTAATAGGTAAAGCCTTTGTTTGAGTTTATTGTGTGATTGCAGCATTTCTAAAATGATCATTAGGTTGCCTATGCTTTTTCTGTTTCAACTAGCATATCCTTCCACTTCATTTCAGTTAGTGATGTGTCGTCTTTGGTTTAAATTAGTATTCCGTGGCACTTTTGGTGGGTTGAGATATTAGGAAATATAGGGCACACTAGGTGAATTCTCTCCATCTGCCTAAGTCTCGGGGACAGATTTACTTGGTACATGTGGTCGGAGGTAGAAGTGCCCAATGAATTAGTCGAAGGTGCGCGCCAGTTGATCTAGACACCACCATTATTAAAAAAAAAAAAGAAGATATTTGCATAAACATTTTTTCTCTCATTTGAAGCCTCCAGCATTAACTCTCACCATTGTTGATGATTTATGTTTTGTTATAAGATTGACAGTCGTACCATGTTCAATTCGGTATGTAGTTAAAATTTCCAAATTATGCACTTTGAGCTGAGTTTAGGTATGCACACTCCGTATCTATCTGTTTGTCTGGGCCTTCAAGCATGTTGATGGTTTTGATTCTGTTGGAAATTTATCCTCCATCCAAGTTTTTAATTAGCAGGAAAAATTAGATAAGAGGTTGTACGATTCCTTCTGACATGAGGCTTCATTAGTTTTGAATTAGCCATAGAGAGTGGCAACATTTGCTGGACTACTATGAATCACCACTTTATTTGATATTACACAAGTGGATTAACTTGTTTTAATATTACTATGAGAAAGCATTATACTGCTTGCTCTCTTAGATTTTTACTTATTGTTGTGTCTTCCATTTTGACTTAAATGCCTTTCTGAATTAACTTGTTTTAATATTACTATGAGAAAGCATTATACTGCTTGCTCTCTTAGATTTTTACTTATTGTTGTGTCTTCCATTTTGACTTAAATGCCTTTCTGCTGAAGCCTTTTTTTCTATTTAGTTTTCCACTTTCTGGTCAAATCATACTACAGATTGTCCTGCATCTTGTTCATATTCATGCTGCCTCTCTTTTTCCTTTTCCATTTTCCCTTAATAGTACTATCCTATTTTATGTGTTTCCCACCTTGGTTCCAGTGGCGGAGCCACCTTATGTTAAGGGGTGTCAATCACCAGAAAATTACACTGTTTAGCTAGGTCAAAAATCTATTTTTATGCATATATACTATATGTCCCTTATTTCTTCGCGTGTTTTTATTTTATTTTATATTTTGACACCCCTTAGTAATATTTCTATCTCCGCCACTGCTCGGTGCTTGCTGTTCATTTTAAATACCATAGTTTAGTTAGTATTTGTGTAATTGTTTTGTCTAGACATTTTACATTTTAATATTCTCGTCCAATTCCATGTTGTCCCATAAAATGTGGTAGAGGAAACACAAAAAAGAAATGTGAAAGGTTAGAAAAGTTGTTTGTCTATCCTCAGTCTGGGAGCTCTTATTGCCAACTACTTTTGTATTATGACAGTTTGAGTTGTTTTTTTATTGTTTAAGCTTATTGAATGCGCCGATAATTTTTAATCCTCCTAGTAGACTGTTATGGTCCCTAATTTTGGATCGAGTCGCTGGACGATTAACAGGAAAGCCAGGCCCAACACGAAGGTCTAAGCCCTTGTTCTTGTTCCTAGACTTGTCTATGATTGCTGGATTTGCAATTCAATCAGGGAATTGCACACCTGGGAACTTGTTTGAGAAAAGTTCCAAATCTCTGTGACTTGAAGAAATTCAACCTCCTTTATTAATAAGCGTCAACTCTCTTAAATAGAGGTTACAAAGCAAGAGTCCTAATCAAATAAGAAATAGCAAGAATCCTAACTCAGAAAAGAGTCCTAACTAAAAGAGATAACAAGAGTTCTAAATCACTAAGGGAAGTTTTATTCAAAGCTGACAAAATAATTCAGAAAATATCAATCATTATCTATCCTATTAATTCTTGCGTCTAGTAAATTTTCTGCCAACAATGCATCCATAACATTACTCCCTTCCTGGAGAAAAAGCTTGTCCTCAAGCTTGATGTCTGGAAAGGCAGATTTGAAATGATCTACATTCTCCCAAGTGGAATCCTCAACAGAGAAACCACACCACTGAACCAAAAGTTCCCAATTACCACGATTCAGACGGGAGCGAAGCACAGAGCAAGGGGTAGGAACAATGCGTCCTTCTTCAATTGGTGGAAGAGTAGGTAGAGCTGCAGGTAGCTCACCCTTGAATGGCTTAAGAAGTGACACATGAAACACATCATGAAGCTTGCAACCTGCAGGTAGATCAAGTTGATAAGCTACAGATCCTATGCGCCTCAAAACTGCAATAGGGCCATAAAATTTTGGAGCAAGTTTATGATAGACACGGCTAGCCAGAGTTTTTTGGCGATATGGATGTAAACGTAACCAGACATACGATCCCGGAGAGAATTCCACATCACGATGTCCTTTATCGTAAACAATCTTCATCTTATGTTGCGCTTGTTGGAGCTTGGCTCGAATATCCTGTAAGACAACATCGCGGTCTATTAATGCTCGGTCAACAGCATCAACTCGAGAAGAACCAACCAAGTAGGATTGCAATCTGGGAGGTTCGCGGCCATAAACAACTTGAAATGGAGATGTGTGAAGTGCTGAATGGAAAGAAGTGTTATAGCAAAATTCAGCCCATGGAATCCATTCTACCCATTTGGTAGGATGATCACCCACCAAGCATCGCAAATACATCTCGATTGTGCATTAACAACCTCAGTTTGGCCGTCAGACTGTGGATGATAAGCAGATGAAAAATTTAATTTAGTCCCACATAAATGAAATAATTCTTTCCAGAACGTACTAGTGAAGAGGGGATCTCGATCACTAACAATTGATTCTGGGATACCATGCAAACGAACAACATTCTCAAAGAAAATTCTTGCTACAGAAGACGCATTATATGGATGAGCAAGAGGAATAAAATGTGCATATTTAGAGAACCTGTCCACAACTACCAGTAACACTGTTTTACCTAATGATTTTGGCAGCCCATCAATAAAATCCATGGAGATATCCGACCAGATTTGATTAGGTAGTTGTAAAGGTTGTAACAGTCCTGCTGGACTCAAGTTAACAGCCTTATTACGTTGGCAAACTGAACAAGCAGCAGTATAATCCTTGATAGCTGCCTTCATAGTTGGCCAATAAAAATCCTTGCGAATACGTTGCATGGTCTTCTGAACACCTTCATGTGTGCTATCATGAAACCCGGACAAGACAGAAGCTACCAATGGTGAATTTGGCAAGAGATAAACCTTGTCTCTAAAGAACAACAATCCATCTCGAAATACCCAATCCACATCCATCTTTCCCTGTTCAATTTTAGCTTGAAGTTCTTGAAGTATTGGGGACTGCTCGACTTCTGCCCGGACTTCATCAAATATCAAAACTTGAGGCTGGGAAATAGCAAATAACATATCTTCAGTCCCTTCTCGTCGTGATAATGCATCTGCAACAGTATTCAAGCGCCCGGCCTTGTATTCAACTCGAAAATCATACCCCATCAACTTGCTAAGCCAATGTTGTTGAGGAAAAGTAGTAAGACGCTGATCTAACAAGTATTTAAGACTGTAATGATCAGTTCGAATTAGAAAGGCTCGACCCAAAAGATAAGGTCTCCAATGTTGAACTGCCTTTGTCAAGCCAATCAATTCACGTTCATAAGCAGGAATGGACGAAAAATTTGTAGAAGCAAAGTTGCAAAATCTTTTCCAGGAGGCCCAAGCTGAAGCTGAAGCAAAAGTAGCAGCTTCAGAAGCGAGGACAGACGCCAAATTCCAGCAACTATCGCAACAGATTGAAGCCTTAATCCACACCGCGACGTGTATGAAGGGAGTTGAAGTTGGAGATAATAGTGCAGCTGCTGCCCATCGAACCAGTAATGCAGGTGAACATTCAGATCTTCACCTAGGGAGAACCACACCCCAAAAGCTAGCTATTAAGGTGGGAGAGCCCAAGGCTATATAAACCCCACATCAACACTTTGTAGTACCGATGTGGGACTCAAGTCCCATTCCTTGCAATATTTCATAACAAACCACCACGCTCCGCACCCGTCGTCCTCGACGGCTGTGCGCTAGACATTTCTAGCCCCGGGCGAACACTGCAATACCGGCGTCACCATCCAAGGCACGGTGGGCATAGAGGGTAGTGGATGGCTCTGATACCAAATTGTATGGTCCCTAATTTTGGATCGAGTCGCTGGACGATTAACAGGAAAGTCAGGCCCAACACGAAGGTCTAAGCCCTTGTTCTTGTTCCTAGACTTGCCTATGATTGCTGGATTTGCAATTCAATCAGGGAATTGCACACCTGGGAACTTGTTTGAGAAAAGTTCCAAATCTCTGTGACTTGAAGAAATTCACCTCCTTTATTAATAGCGTCAACTCTCTTAAATAGAGGTTACAAAGCAAGAGTCCTAATCAAATAAGAAATAGCAAGAATCCTAACTCAGAAAAGAGTCCTAACTAAAAGAGATAACAAGAGTTCTAAATCACTAAGGGAAGTTTTATTCAAAGCTGGCAAAATAATTCAGAAAATATCAATCATTATCTATCCTATTAATTCTTGCGTCTAGTAAATTTTCTGCCAACAAATGCATCCATAACATAGACTCCATAGTGTATGCCCCCCCTCCCCCTCCCCTTTTCTTTTTTCCCCTTTTCATGTAGTGATGGTTTCACTTCCATTTCCTGAGCCGAGGGTCTATCGGAAGCAATCTCTCTACCTTCACTAGGTAGGAGTAAGGTCTTATACTGGGTTTGTTGTTGTTGTTGTTGGTTTCACTTCCATGTTATACGTCCCTTAAGTAACAGTTGTTGTCCTGGCTCAACTGTATCTAGCTCTATGACTACTGCAATGACCACTCTCTTTCTTTGCATTAATTGGTGTTAAAGGCTGTTACCTTTTGGGTCATCTTTGATGTATGCAGTTTGTTGTTTTTGTACGGTGGAGTAGGCACGAGAGAGGAATGAATTATGTGAGCTTAGGTTTTAGAATTTGCTATGATATATTTAGTACTGTATCCTTCATTGTTGAAAGCCTATGGATCATATTTGGTTTTAAACATACGTCAGCCAAATTTGATTTCAAAAGAGCATGATCTTTGATTACTCTGGTCTCTGGGAACTGGATTAAACTTCAATTGTTTGAAGCCATCTTAGGGTAGCAGAGATTCATGTAACTTGTGCCTCTGAGAATCATTTTGAACTTTTTTTTACCAGCTATTCAAGACAAAATGGTGACGGTCAATAGGGGATTGGAGCATAATTTCACGATCCTTGAGGGGGTTGGTGTTGACGTGTAATAGGGTTTTGGAAGTACAGTGGTAATTTTTGCTTGAAATCCAGAATTTGTCTTGAAATAATGATATGGTACTCCCAAGGAATGTGAATTCTGGGGATTCCACTACTGGAGTTGTTCTCTGGGGACATGTTCTATTTGAGGTGAGCTATAATGATTCATGACATCTGCCAATTGGCATGCTTCTTTAATCTTGCGACTCTTGTTTAAAGAACACAGAAAAACTATTATCTATTTTCTGGACATTGAAAGGTCTATGCTCAAATTTAAAAGATGCAGATAGTCTATTGGTAGAAGTTGAGAAATATATTTGCAGCTGATTTGGCCTAGATTATGTGGTTTTCCAGATGATGTATCGTGAAAGATAATCGATCTCTGTGTTGGTAGGTGAATAAATATTCAAATTAGAGTTTCCATATGGCAAGTTAATTTTACTCAGGGGAGTAAAATGACGAATTTTATGAAGATTTATAGCCTGTTTGGCCAAGCATTTTTTGGCCAAAAATTGAGGTGTTTGGCCAAGCTTTTGGAAGAAAAAAAAAGTGCTTTTGAGGAGAAGCAGAAGCAGTTTTGGAGAAGTAGAAAAAAGTAGCTTCTCTCCAAAAGCACTTTTCTGAGAAGCACTTTTGAGAAAAATACACTTAGAAGCAGTTTTCAAAAGCTTGGCCAAACACTAATTACCGCTCAAAAGTGCTTTTCAAATTAATTAGCCAAACACAAACTGGTTCTCATCAAAAGCACTCTTTTAAAAAGTACCTTTGAGAAAATCACTTCTCAAAATAAGCCGATTTTAGAAGCTTGGTCAAACGGGCTATTAGAGGGTGTTTGGATGGGCTTAAAAGCTGGTCAAACCAGCTTTTAAGCACTTTTTTATTTTTTGGAGTGTTTGGCAAAAAAAAAATAAAGCCGCTTAAAAAAAGTTAAAAAGTGCTTAAAAAAGCTATAAGCAACAAGTTGGCTGACCCCAACTTTTTTGATTTTGGCTTAAAAGCCATTTTAGTTTGACCAATGAAATTACTCTCTTGTCCCTTATAAATTTTTATAATACCAAAATTATCCTCGGTCAAAGAAACCCTAAAATATTGTACTTCTATTTCCTTTACTCTGCCGTTCTCTTCTTTCCTCTTCATCTCTGCTTCATCTTCATTTTTCTGCACTTTTCTTCAACACTTCCGATGGATATATCAATTGGAGTTCGGCGTTAACTAAAAGCTGACATTTTATGAACTGTTAATAATTAACTTTCCGGCTAGAAAAGTATTACTCTAATAAATAAGTATGATACTCCCATCTTTTCTTTCTTTTTTGATTTTTTAACTGATATTTGACAACAATATTCAGATTCTAATTAATTTGGATTTACGCTCCAGATTACACAAAACCAATTAAAAGCGAAAGTGTTTCCTTTCAATTATTTTTATATTTTTTTTTACACTCTCCTCTAATTAAAAATAAAGTGATGTATCATCTCACCGTAATGTTAACAGCTTTAAGGATTTTTTTTTTTATTAGAAAAAGTGCTTACCCGCAGTTGTTTGTCAAACACTTCAATAATTTTTTTTAAGCTTCAACACTTTTATCCAAACATGTAACTGCTTATTTATAAAATAAGCTCCAACACTTAAAAGCTGCTTTTAAGCACCTGTGCTTAAAAGCTATTTTTTTTAAACCAATCCAAACGGGCTCTTACTTTTAGGTATTGCAGATGTAATGATAATTAGTTTGAATTTTTAATTCGGAATTGTTTGATAAATGATTTACATATGACCTCCGTCCATCTATCAGTCCAAAAATACATATTCCGTCCATCTATTAGTCCAAAAGTATACACTACGTTAATTTTATTTATTAAAATACCCCTACGTTTAACGGCAGACCAGCTGGATCTTCAAATTAATGTGTTGGCATCTTTTTACTGGGCCACGTGACACTCTTGTCTAAAAACAAATCTAAGTAAAACTAAAATCACAGGAAACTACACCTACAGCTGCCACCCTACCTTTTCCTCCTACCCAAAAATCAGCCCTAAAAATAACCTTTTTCACCCTAAAACAACCGCGAAACCACAGGAAAACGCCCCGAACAGCCATAAAAACGCAGCTGGACGCGCCACTGTGTAGAAGCTCCGAACATATCATCTCTGTTTCAGCCATCTTAGCCACCCATTTTTCTCCGGATCTCAATCTTCTAAAACCTTCAAAACCAGCCATTAAAGCTGCTCCATAACCATGATCTCACAGTTTCCTCCACCAAAACAGCCACAACACTACTAAGAAAACGGACCACCGCCAAGGCCAAACGCCTCGACTTTCTTCAAAACAAGATCTGAAAATCAGTTTTCTTCACCACCAATCAATGATTTTTGAGTTGGAATTCAAGGAGTCAATTTATGTGAGGTTTCTGGCGAGACTTGTTGTTTGTGGTTTCTGTGTAGTTCCCCTCCGGTCAATGAGGAAGAAAGAGAGGAAAAAAGCAAAAAAAATAATTATGACTGTAGATAATGAAGCGGGTCAAACAACGGTGCGGGTCAAAAAAATAAGGCGGGTTTATCATACCATATTGGTGAAGTGAAATCAGGAGCTACGTGGCCTAATAAAATGCTGCCAACACACTAGAAGTCGGCCCCACAACTGTTGCCGTTAAATAGAGGGATATTTTTAGCAATAGAAACAACAGTGGAGATATTTTTGGACCAAAAGACGGATGGAGAGTAATTCTAAATCATTTACCAAACGATAGGGGTACTTTTAGCCCTTTTCCGTTTTTCATTTAGTTAACTATTTTCATGTATGGGGGTGGTAATGTCACGTCTGGCATGCACATTCAACTTAATCAAACTAAAGCAGAATCAAGCATCAATATCTGCTACTCATCATTATTCATAATATGCAGTTAATTCTTGACTGATATTAACTGTCGGCACACTTGGTTTGGTTTTGAAGGTTTTTAGAGTTTAGACCACAAG
Source organism: Nicotiana attenuata (assembly GCF_001879085.1). Taxonomy (NCBI): domain Eukaryota; kingdom Viridiplantae; phylum Streptophyta; class Magnoliopsida; order Solanales; family Solanaceae; genus Nicotiana; species Nicotiana attenuata. The sequence continues at coordinate 212,201 of NW_017671512.1, forward strand.
TCCACAACTATCTGAGACCCAAAAAGGAAAATTGAAAAAAGAGACAATCTTGTGGGCATTTTTGTAAATCTAACCCAATGCATCAGCATATCCAATTTGGATGTTGATCTAGGGGAAGAATTCCCCAGTACCACTATAATGCTTCTTTGGTGTAAGCATGAGAAAGAATCCCTTTCATTTTCATGTTCCTTTAAACCCATCACACATCGTTAAATTTGTGAAATGTCGTGTCCAAGCAGTTCGGGAACAAATTAATACCACCCACATCTGTTCTTGGATTTTGCAGTTCTCAAGTGTCTCATGTCGTTTGAGGAATTGGTTCTTTGTTTCCTCATATGGTCATAGACAATACTTGCCGCAAGAGCTAACCTTTAGGATTGATGACCATTGTCCATTTTCTTAAAATAGTATATTTGATTAATCCATAGTCTTGGTTTACTCAAATGTTGGTACACAGGCTCTCATATTATATTATTCACGCTCCAAGTGTCTAGACTTAAGCTTGGTATGGTGGGAGGGGGCTGTTAAATGTACCACACTGGTTGAGGAATAGGTCGTCTGTTTCCTTATAGCTTTGGACGCGGGTTCCGCTGAACCCATTAGTTTTGGTCCAAATTCTATATTTGTCATTTTTTTAATATGTACAAATTATAATTTAGAATCCAGTAACATAGAAGGAATATAATCCCGAATGCATTAACTTCTAATCTTAGCTCCGCCTCTGCTTATGGTCTAAACAAACATTCCTTCAAGCTAGCTTATTGGGGTTGAGTTAGACTATAAGTCTATTTTCTTAACTGTCAATAGATTTTCGGTTTTGAAGGGTCGGGACTAGGGGTGTACATGGACCGGGTTGGTTCGATTTTTATCAAAACCAAACCAAACCAACTATATCGGTTTGGATTGGTTCGGTTTTGTCGGGTTTTCGGGTTTTTTGGTTACATGAATATTATTTCAATCTTACTTTGTTAAAATTATAGATAAAGCATTGATAAGTGAATATATGTTTAGTAAATATTGAAAAAATTAACAAAGATATGATCTATTAAAATATTCTAATGGGATAATTTTTTTAGTAACACATGATAGTTATTTTCTTAGTCGTCTAACAATAAGTTTTTGAATGTACGCTTTCAAGGTTACAACATGAGAGGATCCCGAATATTTCTACATTTTCTAAAGAAAATTCAATATAAAGTCTTAAAAAATATTAATATAATTTATATATTTATATGTCGGTTTGGTTCGAGTTTTTTTACTCAATACCAAACCAAGTCAAACCAAATCTAGTCGGGTTTTTTAATCGGTTTGTTTAATTTTTCAGTTTGGTGCGGTTTTCCGGTTCGGTTCGAACACCCCTAGTCGGGACTATAACTAGCTGAAACAAAATAGGTCAATTTTTAAGGACATTTTAGTAAATCAAACACAAGCATCATGTCAACTCGGATGTTGATCTTAGTGCTGAATTTGCAAGTACTACTATAATGGTTTTTTCCTTTGGCTGTGCTGTGTAAGCATGAGTCTAAATCTTTCATTTTCATTCCCATTCCCATTCCCATGTTCCTTTTTTCTCACATGGACACGAAAATGGCCACTGATTGCGCAAGTTGGGTCCTAGTATTATCAAAACATTTGACTGTTTCTGCATCTACTAATGTATATCTCTGTTTCCTATTTCCTACCATTTGCCGTTACAGCAAAGCAAACATGTGTATTTCTTTTAAGTTTCAACTCTTTTATTTTTAATTATTTTGATCATTAGTTATTAAACTTTCTGTTTTGCCTTAAATTTTTAATTGGTTGTTGGAGATGCCGCGTTGTGTAGTGATTTCTTGATTGTTCCTCCATTTTTATTAAGAGTAAGGCTATAAATTCATATGATGGTTGTCTGCAATTATTGCACATGCATTTGCAAATTTGGCCATTTTATAAAGGGACACTACAATACAGTTAAGCTAGTTAAGTTTATTGGATGTTGCCTTACCTTGAAAGTCTCTACAAAATCAATACTACGGCCCACTGTTTGCAAATTATTGTACATACTCATGTTCTCTCCTTTTTTATTCTTCTTACTTTTTGCAATTAAAGAAAGCGAAGGACATTCTTTATATGCCTTTTGTATTTAAAATCTTCAACAAGAATGTTTCTTATGCCTTCTCCTTAATTCAGCATATGATGTATTTTCATCGTAAACTTTCTAGTTTCTGCTATGTAATTTGTTTAACTCTACTCTTTCTCACAACCACAAGAAAGAAAAAAAACTCATTTTGCTTGATTCTGTTATGCAATCTTTTAGGGGGGTTGGAAACAGGTTATTCCGGAATTGGTTGTCCATCCTCCCATAGGGATAAAAATAATATTACAATCCCGGAATAACTCATTTCGGGATTAGTTATATTGCGATTTTATCCCAACCAAACATAGGATAAACTCATTTGTCCTATTTATTGGTATTGAAACTTGGTTTAGAGAAAGTATTTGTCCATAGCATGACGTGCACTTTAAGTTCAACTTTTTGGAATAATCAAGTATTACTAGAAGTAATTTTTTTTTATGGGGATGGAGTTGGGCGGTTAATATTCAAAACATAAACTTTACGTCTTTACCTATATCATGTGAACACGTACAGATTCATTTCATTAAAAAATCAACATTTGGCTGAATAGAAAGACAAAATCCATTTCCTGTATCATTTTTCAATACATCCACCACGTGGTTAGAATAAGGTTACTATCTCTGTGTCTCTTTGGGTATTTTAAGTGTTTTCTTACAGTGACATCGTGTGTCAATGCGTGAACTTTACATGTACAAAGTTCAACGTCAAATCTCTGTCCCTGCATTTCTGGTAAAACGTTAATTGGTCTCAAATTCTTCACATGTATTCACTCTATGGCATGTGGGCAATTGTAAAATCGCAAGAATCTAAATTTTTATACGGGTAAAACGTATTATCACAATCATATCATTTATAAACCAAAAAGTATGATCATACTCCCTCCGGTTAAAAATAAGTGTTCACTTAGCCTTTTTTTGTTGGTTCAAAATAAATGTCCACTTACCAAATCAAGAAAGAATTAACGTTGTTTTTCAGAATTACACTTATTTACATATCCCTAAAAGTCTTTCATTTTCTATGATATTATTAAACAAGAAATTTTAATTAGGGATACTTTAGTCAAATTATCTAATTTTTTCTAGGAGTTAGTATTTTCTTAAGGGTTGTTCAAGTGGCTTAGTAGACACTTAGTTTGAATTGGAGGGAGTACCTCGTAAAAACAATCAAATACATTGTTGTACATTGTTTAACCGTGGCGATTATGCTTTTCTTGAGCCGATGTTCTATCGAAAAAATCCTTTCTACCTTCACACTATATTATCTTCAGACTCTACTTGTAGAATTACACCAAGTATATTATTGTTGTACACAACTGTACATTGTCAAGGACTACTGCTAGCCATTGAAATATGTTTCCCGAGATGCTATGCCAATAAAACTAGTCCAAGTAAAGTTGGATTTAATAATTGTTGACTTAAATTCTGTGATCTGAATATTATTGGAGAGAAAATGGCAGCTGGAAGCGGTTGGTTGAGGGTGAGTTAAATGAGGTTTTTTTAAATCAGAAAGGAAAGTAAAAGGAAAAGAGCAAATGTGCAATGTGCAATCAATCATCGAAAAGTGAGATGGGTGTGGGGCCTCAAGGTTTAACTCATCACATGCACTTTCCAATGACTACATCCATCGCACTTTGCTTCTCCTTTCTTTCCAAGTTCCGCAAGCAAATGTGGTTCCAAAATAGAACAAAGGGAAAAATTCTAATGACATAACATTAATATTCAATTAATTCAAATTAATGTGAGTGTACCACTATTACCATACCAATAACGGTTGTGATATAGCGATAATTATTCTTTTATCCTTAATCAAATATTTTGATTTGAATCATGAGTTTATAGAGGAGAAATTCAAAAATAGCTAGATCTACAAGTGATCATTCAAAAATAGCTACAATTTCAGAAGAAATAGAAATTTAACCACTTTTTATGTAAAGATGAATTTGAACGAAAACACTGTTCAAAATACGAAAAAATACTCGAGTATAATATACTGGAGTTCCAGTATAATATACCGGTCCAGCATAATATACTGGAGATTGGAACACCGGTGCTCCAATCTCCAGTATATTATATTATACTGCAACTTTTCGCGTGTTAGGAGTTCCAGCATAATATGTTGGAAGTTCATACAAAGGTGCACCGATCTCCAGTATATTATGCTGGAACTTTCCGTGTTACAGCAAAATAGTGGCTATTTTTCAATGACTTTGCAAACGCTGGCTATTTTTGAATGACCAGTCCGAAAACTGGCTAGCCCGTGCTATTTTTACTATATAGTCGCTTTTATTAGAGAATTCTTTACCCCTTAATATGTGATTTTCCGGTGTAAATCCAAATTTGATCAGATAGTATTATGGATACCAACATCAGTAGGAGATTAGAAGAAAAAAAAAATTAGAGGGAGTGTAATTTGAAAGGTAACACTTAACCACGAGATTCGATTGGAGAACTACATGGTATGTACTTCATTTAGATGTTTAATTTACACAAATCAAAGGTAGTAGGACATTTAAACTTTTCAATCGATATGAATATAATTATTTCTTAAAAAAATAATGCTATTATAATTAGTTTGTACGTGTATCAACCAATTATTTACGGAATAATTATTGCATCTTACTATTATAGTTTCTGAATATATATTATATAAACTAACGTTGTAGTAATCACTGTTTTAAAAGGCGGAGGCGTGAGGCGGGACGTTTTATCTCTGACGAGGCGAGGCGTAAGCCCTGAGATATGGGGCGTAAGTCCCGTGGATCTTTAGATTTTACTAATTTTAAAAATTTTAAAATAGTATAAAATAAAAAATAATTATAAAATTTATATTAAAATCATAAAATTATAACAAATAATCTATTTAAAATATTTATAATTTATAATTTAACTATGAATAATACGAAAAGTATGACATATCGTAATATGCAAATTAGCTGCAACGTCGTTACAACTCAAATATCAAAAGTAATGTATTTGATACGACATCTTATATGTATCTCTTAAGGAGTAATAAATCTTGAAAGAATTTCAATATTATAATTTGATATTTTTCTTAAAATACTCCTTTATTTAGTATGCTTTCTATTTGAAAGAGAATGTATATAAAAATATAATTCACAATTTAAATATGATTCTCCAGCATCATTTATTTTTAAGTTTCAACAAGTTAATAAAGTGACACATAATTCACCATACAATACCATGATAACTAATTATTTGTAAATAGTTGCTAGCTAATACTGAGCTATTAAATTAATAAGTATTGTATCTCGTAAACGTAAAAAATAATATTTAGAAAAATAATTATAAAAAACTATGGACTATTATATAGTAAATACATAACAGAAGTTAATAAATAAATAATTTTTAAATAAAAGATTTATTTAAATTAACTATCATAGCAGTCTTAGTGCATAACGTGCAATAATCTTTTCTTTAATTATGACATAAAATATTCTCAGCTTAATAATTTATGATTAAGAAAAAAGTAATTTTGAATAGTCAACGATTTATTAAGAAAAAAATAAGGATTTACAAGGTTAATTACATACAATTGCATAAAGTTCTATTAGGCGAGCCTAGTACGCTGGGCGTTGGGCGTGTCCGGGGCGTAAGCCTCGATGGCCGAGGCGTAAGTCTCATAGAACTAAGCCTCACACATAAGCCCAGAGGCGTTTTACGAGTGCTCCGCCCCGGAGCGAGTCTCAATTCTGCCTTTTAAAACAGAGGTAGTAATCATATTTTTGATGTAATCACATTATAAAGTATTTTTCTTTTTTTTATCGATGCGAATGCAATTTGTTTTTTTTGACGGATTTAGTTGACGGATTTGTTTATAAATACGTAATTCTTTCATTTCCAAATTATACCAAGGAGACGAAGACAGCAGTGAGCAGCAGGCATGTGGAGGTGTCATATATTTACTACTCCTACTACTGTTTTAGTACCGCGTAGACCCCATCACCGACACATCAAAGATCAAACCGCCTTTTTAAATTATTTTTCATATTTCTTGGTTTCCCCATTTACTGACTTACAGTTGTAAATTTCAAAATTTTCCACAATATTTCCCTCTCTTTTTTCACTTAGGGCCACTTTTTACCTTTTATCTTGTTAATTTAATTACATATCATACCTATATGCCTTAATGAAAAAACTTCTTAACGTATTGCTCGAATCTTATTGCCTGTTTGGCCGAATTTTTTCGAACTAAAAAACACTTTTTAAAAAAAAATATTTTTTTTAAAGTTGAATTGTTTGGCCAAGCTTTTAGAAGGAAAAAATATTTTTGAGTAGAAGCAAAAGCAACTTTGGAGAAGCAGAAAAAAATAATTTTTTCCCAAAAATACATTTTTGAAAAGCTCTTTTGAGAAAAATATTCTTAAAAACACTTTTTAGAACTTGGTCAAACATTAATTGTTGCTCAGAAGAGTGTTTCAATTTATTAAATACAAATTGTTTCTCAACAAAAGTACTTTTGAAAAAAACACTTCTCACATTGAGATACTTTTAGAAGCTTGCCAAACATGCTACTAGACATTGATTAATGATGAAAGGATCTCGTACGTTCATCGCCATCTAATTAATGATGAAGGGATCTCGTCTATTTAATCATTGTTATTCTAATGCTCGAATCTTAAACATTTGATTAACAGTGAAACGATCTCGTCCATTTCATCATCCTTATTCTAAAGGTGAAATACGTGATTAATGGTGAAGGGATCTCGTCTATTTGATCATTATCATTATAAAGCTCGAATATTAGATATCAAATTAACCGTGAAAGGTTCTCATCTATTTTCGTCACTATCATTCTAAGGCTCTGAATTATAAACATCTAATTAATAATAAAGGGATCTCGTCCATTTCATCACATTCCGTGACGGGGTGTAGCCGCACACTACTAGGCCAACTTGACTTTTAGTAGTAGTAGTAGTCTGTACCGCACTTTTAAATATGCCATGCTCTTTTCATCACCCTTCACTTTAATTCCCTCCAACCCACTCTTCCCCACCCCCTCCCACCCCCCACCCCCCACCCCGGTTCCAGAACCCACTCTTTCTTCTNTTTCGATAAGTTTGAAATAACGCCTTTAAGGCCAAGGGCCTTCGCCATCAAAGATTCAGAGGTTCGACCTCGCTCGAACTCAAGACAGGTAACAAAAAGGAAAGAAGAAATGGTGCCGCTAAAACTCGCAGTAGCGGCATTTTTAGTGGTAGGATTAGTTGTGAATACAGTAGCAGAAGATCCTTATAGATTCTTTGAGTGGAATGTTACTTATGGCACTATTTATCCTCTTGGAGTTCCTCAACAGGTTAGTTTCTTTTTCTCTGTTTCTTAAAATAGAATGTGTGTGTGTGTGTGTGTTTTTCTCTTCTGGATCTGAGTTTTTTTGGGTTGTTTTGATCATATATGATCATAAAATGGTGATTTTGTTTCTGTTTGTGTAGGGAATTTTGATCAATGGCCAATTTCCTGGACCTGATATTTACTCTGTTACTAATGACAATATCATTATCAACGTTTTCAACAGCTTGGACGAACCTTTTCTTCTTTCCTGGTAATTTACCAATCTTCCATTTTCTCACATTTTAAACATTAATTAAGTAATTAGTACATAAATTTTCACGTGTCAAAATGATAATGCTGGTCTTTGGAATATCACGATTCAAATACATTTTGTGTCCTAAATTCAATACTGAATCTCCATTCACCAAAACCAAGGATCAGAACACCAGCCTTTTCTTTATACGGTCAGTCCGATATTTTGTGGTTATTATAGTAAAATGTTGTTATATAGTATAAATATTAAAAAAATTTAATTTTTATGGTGAATCTCTATTATACAGCTGTGACTGTATATAATAATTTGCCTCGAGGATTTACAATTTTCATGTCCATTCACTTCCATTGGTTTAGTTATATTGTTTTTAATTTTTTCGATCTAGTTAGGTAGGTGTCTAGCTAAAAAGGTTCTGTAGTCAGATCTCATTCTTTAGTTAAAGAAGATTTTAGGACGAGATATTTAAGTTATTTAAGTTCAACTGAACTTATTATTTTTGGCTCGAACTAAATATTTATAAGCAAAAAATTTAAAATGTATAATAAGATAGACGTATTTCAAACCGGCTCTAGATCATGTATTCGTATATGTCCGTCACCCTTTTAATATAAGAGGCAGACGGAAGATTCATAAATTAGTGGATATAGATTGTTTTGTGTACCTACAGCTAGTTTATGGTAATGTATATATTAGTATAGATCTACATTTTTCTAAATATTGTTCAAATATGTAAATGTGGTTAAAGTCGAAAATTGTACACTCTGCCCAAATACTAGCAAAATAGAGTCTAGTTGGATATAAGCGAGTCTTTCGTTTTTCTTTTAATTTGATTCCTTCTCAATTTAGCTGATTTATTGCGTCATTATAAAGAAACAATTTGATTTGTGTAATTTCAATATCTTGTAGAATACTCCCTCCGGTCCAAAATAAGTGATTTTTTGGCCTTTTTCTTGTGGTTCAAAATAAGTGATTTTTCTAGATTTCAAGAATGAATTATTTTTTTTCCTACATTGTCCTTGGAGTAAATAGTGTTGGAATATATGTTAGGAGTGTTTATGTGAGATAGTAAAGGTTAATATGGTCAATTCCACTAGTAGAAATCCACTGGGTTGTTGTGTTGTTGTAAACAACGATGCGCAACAATGTTTTTGATCCCATAATTGAAATGTGGTGTGATCTCAAATTCGAGCCTTAAAAATAATTTTTTTTTAATATTAGATAGTGTTATATTCCCGTAACAACTTATTTAGCATGAATTCAGATTAATCAAGCAAGTGGATTTTAAATATTGAATGCGATAGGAAAAAATAAAATAAAAAACGTGGGTTTATTCTCATTATATATGAAATTCACATGGTTACTTTGGTCTGCTAAACAAATGATGAGTCTTTGAAACATTAGATTGAGTGTAACTAGTCGGTAGATCATGTGATATGCATGTGAAAAGTTGCTGCTTATTCTGTCCCAAATACATCTTTTGTCCATAATGTGTTGGCCATTTCAGCTGTTTTTTTCTATTATTTTCTGACCATACAATTTTATTAAATATTAGCTAAATCAATGTCCTTCTACTATATTACATTTTGTGAATTACTTCATTTAAAGATTTAAATTGACATCTTGTTGGAATATATAAAGGAATGGAATACAAAACAGAAGAAACTCATTTGAAGACGGAGTATATGGTACAACATGCCCAATACCACCAGGAAAAAATTTCACATACATTCTACAAATGAAAGATCAAATAGGAAGTTATTACTATTTCCCTTCTCTTGCATTTCACAAAGCTGCTGGTGGTTTCGGAGGAATTAAAATTCTCAGCAGGCCTAGAATCCCCGTTCCTTTTCCGGATCCTGCAGACGATTACACCGTCCTCATTGGAGATTGGTACAAGAAAAACCACACGGTATGCCTTTTATCTTTTTAATAATCTGATAGTGTAAATATTTTTTATATTGATTTGTAAAATTTAATTTGTTAAAATGCATTTAATTTTTGCAAGTACATAGAGACACTTGTATATTGTATGTACAAATAGTTATGTGGACAGTGGGTTTGTCTAATGTCTTGAGTGTCGGTAAGGTAAAGTAGTAATGTTGTTTGGCTTGTTGCATTTTTGGAATATAGTGTGCTTTTTCTCGTGGGCCATTATGGGTCTCTAGTTGACTAAATCTTTTATTATTGCGGGCTCCATAGGAGACATGAACAGCAAAAATCTTTTCTTTTAATACTCAAACCAAACTTCTTATACTGAGCTAACATCATTGAGCAGAGTCAAAAAGATGTAAATCTACAAATTACTTTAAACACAAAAAGAAGTATGGTTTTGTAATGTTCATGTGATTCTAGACTTGTCAACAAGTTATAACTTCCAATACTTGAGGGCTAGGGTTATTGTTTTGGAAAAAGAAATGTTGATATATAAGTTTGAGTTGAGTTAAATCAAATAAAATATAGCCATTAGTCAGTGATAGAAACTACTAACATCCACAACAACTATCTCGTCTTAATTTTTTCCGTCTGTCATGGTTAAAGTACCCAAAACTGTTTGATTAGATCCGGTACGGACCCAATGCCCCCCATACTAGTGTTGTATCGACACGGGTGCAGCACCTAAATTGCCGTGTCAGAGCAACTTAGGCCTTCGTTCTAAATATGATGGGGTCGGCTATATGAATTCTCACTTCCTGTTTAAGCTCATCGTACCAAATAAACTAAAAGTAAAAGATAGGTTTTATTTTGTACATATATATATATATATATATATACACACACACACTTGATTCAGTGATAGAAACTCAAAATTTTTATTTGAATTTCCTGTTATACAGGCGTTGAAAGCAATTCTTGATGGAGGAAAGAAGTTACCTTTTCCTGATGGCATTCTTATCAATGGACGTGGACCTAATGGTGTTTCTTTCACAGTTGAGCAAGGTAAAAAAAATTGAGGAATATTGGTTACTAAAATCTGTGAAAATTCATAGCCTACTGTCATCACATTTCTGAAAAATCTAACAATGAGTTCTTCTTATAACAGGGAAAACTTATAGACTGAGGATATCCAATGTTGGATTACAAAATTCGTTGAATTTCCGTATTGAGGGACACAAGATGAAATTAGTTGAAGTAGAGGGAACACACACATTGCAAACTACTTATTCCTCACTTGATGTTCATGTTGGGCAAACCTATTCTGTCCTCATTACAGCTGATCAAGAAGCTAAAGACCACTACATTGTTGTTTCATCGCGTTTCACATCTCAGGTCCTCACTACCACCGGTGTACTTCATTATAGCAACTCTAACACCCCCGTCTCTGGTCCTCCTCCTGGTGGTCCTACCATCCAAATCGATTGGTCCCTTAACCAAGCCCGCTCCATCAGGTATGACCAACTTCCACTAAGCTTATATCTAGAGCCAGTTTGGTTTAGCTGATTAAAAGTAGCTGATAAGCATTAGCTGTTCTTATAACCTGCTTATTGATTGTGTATTTTAGGACAAACTTGTCGGCAAGTGGACCAAGGCCAAATCCACAAGGTTCATACCATTATGGAATGATCAACACAACCCGAACCATCAGACTTGCTAGTTCTGCTGGTCAAGTAAATGGCAAGCAGAGATATGCAGTCAACAGCGTGTCGTTTGTGCCACTTGATACTCCTCTCAAGCTTCTTGACTACTTCAAAGTTGGTGGATTCCGCGTTGGAAGCATATCTGATGCTCCAAGTGGTGGAGGAATTTTCCTAGACACGTCTGTTCTAGGCACTGATTACAGGCAGTTCATTGAGATTGTATTCGAGAACACTGAGGACATCGTCCAAAGCTGGCATCTCAATGGCTACTCTTTCTGGGTTGTAGGGTATGTAGTGATCAACGATTTTTGTTAACATATGCGCGTTATTTGAATCTTGATTTTGATTTAATTTTGATGTTATATGCAGGATGGATGGAGGGCAGTGGACTCAAGCTAGTAGAAACGGATACAATCTTCGTGATGCAGTTGCACGTTGCACAACTCAGGTAACATTAAAAAGAACAAAAAAAATCAAAAAAATTTGAAGTCACTTGTTTAGTGGCAAGGAACACGAGTTAATTTCACATATGATCACTGAACTTTACTCGCTATAATTTCACAGGTGTATCCTAAGTCATGGACTGCCATATATATTGCATTGGACAATGTAGGAATGTGGAACCTAAGGACTGAATTTTGGGCACGACAATACCTCGGACAACAATTATACATGAGAGTTTACACTACATCAACTTCTTTGAGAGATGAATATCCAATTCCAAGGAACGCTCGTCTTTGTGGCAAAGTGGCTGGCCGGCACACACGACCACTTTAAGCAAAGTTTGCAATTCTAATAGAGAGGAATTTTATTTATACAGTCCTTATTATTGCGAGTTTTAGAAGTAATATCTTATTACTACTACTACTACGGCCATTGGTTTACCACTAGCTGCTAATTTGAATGACCTTAACTCAAGGTCTCATTCTTTCTTCCACGGAACTTTGTATTTCGTTCTTTCCCCATTGTTTTAGTTGTATTAAAATGAAGTGTTTTTTTTCCATTAGTGTATGCAGATTTGATGCTTTCTACATTTACTTTTCTTTTTCGGTATTTGCATTGGTGGCTAATTAAATCTGAACTCATGTTGGAATTAAAATTTTATAGTGGGGTAAAACACTTCTTAATAAAGGTAGTGTGTTAGGTGTATGCAGACCTTAGCTCTACTTTGTGGAGGTAGATGACTCTCGTCAATGAAGCTGCTTTACTTTTTATTGGTGTATTCAAAAGTTCTAATCTACTAGCATAAAAAAAAATTGAATATGTGGCAAAAACTTTTTGTAGGTCACAAGTGCTCACAACCTAACCAATGCTCATAGTAAATGTATTTGAACATTGACAAGTGACTAGTTATTGAATCCTCAGCCAAATTTGATGAGCATTTAACTTTTACGGCTCTCCCAACATTAACTTTGAGAAATTCAGCATTAATTTATAGTAACCATTTTCATTAGCCGCCTCCATAAATAACATCTTCTTTTTCAGTGTTCGGATAATTAGCGTTTATTTCTCTTCCTTCTTTATGTTTCTACTAGTTAAATTGTCCGCGCGAAATAAGAGAAAATAATAAATATACCATATATCTTGTTATAAATTTAATAGAGATAGAAGAAATACAAATTTCATGCATTATACACGAATATAAATATTTTCTCCTATTAACTCCGAAACTCACAATATTACCAATTCCAAAAGTTATTCATGCACTTCACTAACTCTTGAATAGAACATTCTGTTGGACTTTAAAGCATCGGGCTTCAAAGACTTTAAGCATTGGGCTTTAAAGTCTAAGAGTGTGAATTGGAAATGGTGGGAAATAAAATGGAGGGAAATGAAAATTTGAATGAAGTGAGCTTTTGTCTTGAACTTTGTCCCTCATGGGTGAGGGACAACTACATTTGTGTGTATATATATATATATAGAATCACTTCTTAAAGCTCTTAAAAGGAGTTGAAGAGAATGAACCCTCGCGTCGTCGTCGTCGCTCGCTCGGCTCGGCTTTGGATTTGGATTTGTCAAATGATCGATCGATAAGATTATTTTTGGACAAAATTTATTTAATTAATTATTTAATAATTAATTAAATGTCAGTTAGTTAGCCGCTGTCCGGGCGTGACCGCGGTAGGACCCTGCTGCAGATTCAGAAGGCCACTCTGGCCCGGTCCTGGCGTAACCGCACTTCTGAACAGACTCCTTTTCCAGAACAAACATCACACCTCTTCCAATAATTGCCTATAAATTCTGAGGCATGGCTTCGTTTTTAACTGTTCTGATTCTAATTCGCAGTCTCTCTCTCTCAAATTTGTAAGTGTGATTTTGCTCCGTTTTTTGAGTTCGTTCGTATCCTGCAGTTTGTATTGCCACTGTTGCAGGAAGGTTTATTCCGTTTCATCCTGGGAGGATTTAATCCATTACCTTGGCGACGTGTGAGGGGGTTAAAATTCCTTAAGGACGCACAAGCAAATTGTGGACTCGGAATATTTCTTATTCTTTACTGTTTTCCAGTTTCTTTTATTCTTCTAACAGTTTTTTGATTTTGTGTTTTAACACAGTAGCGGATTACACATTCAAGATTGAAAATCATTTAATAAAAAGATTTTAAATAAAAAGAATCAAAGCTAATTTCCTAAAATCCTTAAAATATTATCATCTATTTACTTAGCTTAACATAATTTCTTCGATAGGAGAAGTTTCATGCTGAAAAGGGCAGTTTTTTATGCTGAAACGGGCAGTTTATTGAGCTCCTCCCTCAAACTGCAGAATATAAAAGGCTAGAGCAATAATTGAGTCTTCGAATCTATAGTAAGATAAATAGGAAAATAGGAGGAACAAAAGCCAAAAAATTTGATGAACAGTGAGTTTAAATAAGCTGGATCCATTAATAAACAACAAAATTAATTTTTTTTTAAATTGTTGTGCACAATGTTCTTCCAATAATCTTCACCTTTTAGGTTATCATTGGAATCTTAGCATTAATTCTTGGGCTAACGAAGAAACAGAAAAAGGAAAAAGAGAAGAGAATAAAGCAATTTACAAAGGCAGATCATAATAAACTCTCTTTCTTTCTCTCGTAATTCATTGACATTTTTTCTTATATATAAATTTTTAGATGAATTTGACAGGTTCAAAAATATCTCACGACTTTCACGAATAAATATACATAAAAATAGTTAAATTCATCCTAAAGAAAAACGCCCATCTAGTTGGTGATAATTAAAAAAGCACTGTCTATACAATGGAAGATATTGGTAAAAAGAAATCGAAATCAAAAAAATAGAGAAGTCTAAAAAAATCCTAAAAGCTTATTGCACTAATGGACACATTTATATCAGATAATAACATATTCTTTTAAGAATATATCTTCATGCAATATAATCAAATATATGAAACCGTTGTAAATCAAGAACCAAGTACACGCAATTTTATAAAAGGAAACTCTTTCTTTTATATATTGTTTACTCATTTATTCTCACCATTTACGCTTTTCTTTTTTACTCTTCTTTGTCTCCTCTTCCGATCTGTCATACAAACACTCCAAAATGAACTGCAAAAAATATTATTTCCCCTATTCACAAAAATTACAACGTTTTAACATCATATATTCAGCATATTATGTAATGATAAAATTGCTCTTTCTTAGTGCAAGAAGAAGAAAATACAAAATAGTCCCAAAGTGATTTATATTACTTATTTTTTAGGCTCTTTTTTACTTGCTAACGTTTTAGTTTACACGTTCTTATAAAGATAAGACAATAGAAGCTACAACATTGTGTGGGTTCAAATACAAGAGTAGTTTTAATTTCTTTTTTAATACTGTTGCGAAGGCACATAACCAATAAAGAATAAATCAGCAACCCGGTGAATAAGGGAAATGAATATTCTATGAATTTGGGGTTATTTTAAAGATTATAAGCACAAAACTGCAAACAAAGAGTTTCAAAAACTGTACCTGATAATTTTCTTCTTCGAATAATAGAAAGAAACAGTAGCTCTCTATATATAACGTTGAAAATACCCCAGGCGGTTAGAAAGCAAGAAAGAAATATGTACATTGCCATGTATATATAGGCTAATTCGTTTTTCTCCAGTTGATAAAGAAAAAAAAAGTTCAACGAAACACCAGTACAAATTTACAATTGAATCAATCGATAAAGAAATTAAATTGAAGAATATGTATCAAAAAATAAAGAGAACTGAAGTTTTAATATGACATTGGTTGAATTTTTATATGGTAAATGTATTGGTCAAAATCTGACCACCCCGATCGGGACGACCACAACCATCCTTGTCATCGTACGAAAAAAGTCAACGAAGTCATTTTGACTCCATCATTACAACATTCGACATAAGTGACGAGGATAAGTCCTCCCCCCAACTAGGAAGCCCCCATAATTCAGTCGTGACAAGCTGTGGCAAAGGAAAGAAGATTTCTTTCGACTATAAATATGTAGTGAAGAGAACCAAGAAGGGAGATCCTCCGGTTGCTCCTTCTTCTCCAACACTCTAATAGGCTATCATAAATAAGACATTTTGATGCTTCATTTGTTCCATACTTATTTGCCATTTTTTTTATCTTTTGGTCCGATATGAATTATGATTGAATACGATTTACCCCTTCATCATTTTGATTGATTTGCTCAAAAAGAGTTAATATCTTTTGAGTCAAACAATTTGGCGTCGTCTGTGGGGATTTCCTAGTGAAAACACCTAGTTCATTTTTTCGGATCGAAGCCAAAGAAACGCGAGAAAAGCATCCAACTCACATCAGATTTGAAGGCAGCGCGTGGAGAAAAGGAAAATGCAACGGGCCAGTGAGGTCCAGAATTCCCTACCTACCAGCCCCAAACATTCCGAACAAGGCTAAAGGCGCCGCAATCAAAACCACCGGGCAGGGATAAGGAACATCTCATCCTCTTCTCCCGTAGTTCACAAAATCGGACGCCGATGCAGGGATGCCTCGGTCGAAGAACCAAAAATCATCTTAGCACAGCCGAAACCCTCCCGGTCGATGGCGTCTTCAAAATAAACAGCCAGTCGTGCGAGAAGCTGTAACATGCGTACCACGCAGGTCCGAACGAAATGTCAGCACCTGGTGTCCGCAGCGTTGAAACCATCGATGCGAGCAATGTCCGCCAAACTGGGACTTCGGCCAAGGGCCTTCGCCACCAAAGATTCAGAGGTTCGACCTCGCTCGAACTCAAGACGGGTTGTTATTTCGATAAGTTCGAAATAATGCCTTTAAGGCCAAGGGCCTTCGCCATCAAAGACTCAGAAGTTCGACCTCCCTCGAACTCAAGACGGGTTGTTATTTCTATAAGTTCGAAATAACGCCTTAAGGCCAAGGGCCTTCGCCATCAAAGACTCAGAGGTTCGACCTCGCTCGAACTCAAGACGGGTTGTTATTTCGATAAGTTCGAAATAACGCCTTTAAGGCCAAGGGCCTTCGCCATCAAAGACTTAGAGGTTCGACCTCGCTCGAACTCAAGACGGGTTGTTATTTCGATAAGTTCAAAATAACGCCCTTAAGGCCAAGGGCCTTCGCCATCAAAGATATAGAGGTTCGACCTCGCTCGAACTCAAGGCGGGTTATTGTTTAGATAAGTTCGAAATAACGCCCTTAAGGCCAAGGGCCTTCGCCATCAAAGATAGAGGTTCGACCTCGCTCGAACTCAAGATGGTTGTTATTTCGATAAGTTCGAAATAACGCCATTAAGGCCAAAGGCCTTCGCCATTAAATATTCAGAGGTTCGACCTCGCTCGAACTCAAGACGGGTTGTTATTTCGATAAGTTCGAAATAACGCCTTTAAGGCCAAGGGCCTTCGCCATCAAAGATTCAGAGGTTCGACCTCGCTCGAACTTAAGACGGGCTGTTATTTCGATAAGTTCGAAATAACGCCTTTAAGGCCAAGGGCCTTCGCCATCAAAGACTCAGAGGTTCGACCTCGCTCGAACTCAAGATGGGTTGTTATTTCGATAAGTTCGAAATAACGCCATTAAGGCCAAGGGCCTTCGCCATCAAAGACTCAGAGGTTCGACCTTGCTCGAATTCAAGACGGGTTGTTATTTCGATAAGTTCGAAATAACGCCTTTAAGGCCAAGGGCCTTCGCCATCAAAGACTCAGAGGTTCGACCTTGCTCGAATTCAAGACGGACTGGTTGTTATTTCGATAAGTTCGAAATAACGCCCTTAAGGCCAAGGGCCTTCGCCATCAAAGATTTAGAGGTTTGACCTCGCACGAACTCGAGGCAGGTTGTTATTTCGATAAGTTCGAAATAACACACAAGGCCAGGAGCCTTCGTCACAAAAAGAGGAGAGCAAAACCGGGACTCGCCCGACAAACCTCTGCCTTATGACGAGATCATAAATCACCAGAAAGAGCTGAAACGCAAGGCAAGTGGCGAAAAAGAATTCTTTAATCATGAAGTCATAGGTGCGGACTATCACCGCTTACATCCGGCCGAGACCAGTCGGCAAATAAAAAAAACAAAACAAGAAACAAGCAAACGCCAACCGGCGAACGAAATAAAACAATAAAGTACAAATATCGTCACTCGGTGTCGCCACCGCCGTCTTCATCATCATCTCCATAAGGCTCACCCCCATCAGCTTCGGGTGTCGCATCATAATACCCACAGTTGGCACGAGCCTCGCGAGCCTTTGCTCGCACTTCCTCGTAAGCAGCCTCGATCACGATGCCTGCCTCCCACAAGTTCTTGAATATATCCCGTTGGGCCTCAACGTAGGTCCAGAGCTCATGGGCCTGGCGGGGAACGGTAGCACGGGAAGGCCCAGTTTGAGCCCTCAGCCTCTGGTTCTCCGTCTCTAAGACCACGACCCGATCTGCCAGAGCCGAAGCCTCCTGATCAATCGTGCCGATTCGCTCCTCGAGCCTCGCCTCCATTAGGGTCGCTGTCGCCCTCTCCAATTCTTGCTGGGACTGGAGCACGCGAATCGTATCCTCCAGGGCCGCCGCTTTTGCCAAAGCCTCAGACCAGGCTCTCACAATACGCTCCAAATCAGCAACCTTGCTCTCCATCGCAGTCAACTTCCCTCTCCACTTTGCGCTCATCTCCTCGATTCTAATCCGACTCTGATCCATCCCCAACTACGTCGATCTCAACTTGCCCTGCAGATACTCACACTCAGCAGCGACCCCTCTACCCAATTCAAGCTCCTCGTCTTTGAGGCGAAGTTGCTCTTCGAGTTCACTCTTGCTACGGATCGTCTGCAGCAGCTCTTGATCCCTTTTCTTCGCCCAGAGCCCGGTTACGGGGGTTCGTCCTCAACCGTTCGTGCAAATCGCATCATCGGTTGTGATAGCGACGGTACTTCTCCAGCAACTGCAAGAAAATCCTCGACCGGATGTTGGCCCTACGGATGCTTTCCACCTCCACCAGATACGTCTGAAAAATGGGAAATCAGTTAAACCAATGTTCGTTCGTATAAAGGGAAAGGTCGAAATAAGAACCGAATACGACATACCCTCAAACCCATGACGGCCACTTCGCTCATCAATTTGGCATCGAGGACATTCCGCAGGGACTCATTTTCGGCTTCCGAACACAGCAAGCTAAGCTGCGACACCAAGTTATCCCCCTGTGTCAAGAGATTCACATCAGAAGGGATATCAAGAACACGAGCCGACCCGCCTGCGTGAACCACCGAATGAGTGAGGCCCTCCTCGAACATCCTGACATCATCAGGGTCCAAATCGGATTCAGACTCATATTTGTAAACCATCACACCCTTCCCCTTTTCTGTCGCCGAAGGGGGGATGCGACCCGCGCAGAAGGAGAAGGCACACTCAAAGTCACTACGGCGGCACTAGGGGTCTGGCTCTCTGCTCCGGAAGGACGTTGATCATCACCGGCAGTGGAAACTCCGGGATGGTTTACTATTACAGCCGAATCTTCCGGGCGCTGGCTGCCAGCGCTAGCCTCAACCACTCGCTCCATCGAGGCTGATACACATCTCAAATGGCCACGAGAGGCCATAGATTAGGTAGGTATTAGGGTGGAATTAGATGGCGGCGGCTAGGAGTCATGAGGGATTGCAGAGAGAATTGAGAGGGAAAGGAATTCAGAGGCTGCGGGCAGTGAAAGATGAAGTAGGTTTAGGGGTTGTTCTGGGTTAAAAATGGAAAGTGTGAATGTTGGCCGTTGATCTGAATGATAACCGGCCTGGATTAAAGAGGGTAGGTAGGGGTCCGGGTTTGGGTCGGTTCAATTTGAAATTGGGTTGGGGAAATTGGGTTTAATTAGGGGTTACAATTAGGCTAAAATTGAAATGCAATTGGGCTAGATTTTAAGTAGCCATTTTTCTTTATTTAATTTATAAAAATAATAAATTAATTTCTGAAAAAAATATCAAAAGCATTAAAATGATTTATAATATATAATTAACTCTTAAAAAATATAGGACTTGATTTTATGAATATAAACGCAATTAAATCTTAAAAGAGGCTAATATTGCAATTATATGCACTTTAGCTTAAAAAATACTAAATAAATTTGTAAAAATATAAAAAAATTACCTCAACTATATTTTAGCATAAATATGAAGATCCAATAAATGAATCATCAAAAATAATAATTTTGAACATAATTATTGGGATTTTATGGATGAAAAAGGGAAATAAATCAATTTAAAAACCTTTAAAAATTATGAAAAATAATAATAAAACATTTGGACATACGTATATATGCATATATATGCTACTTTGAAAGTATTTTGCATATTGAAAATATATAGGGAAATATTGGGTGTCAACTACAAGCTTGTTTGAAAAGTTGAAACAGTCTGGCCTGATTGAGCCGCTCCTCGGCTATACTCCAGACCCATATGCAAAAGGTTTTGATCCTACTGTACTATGCATGTACCAATCTAATGTCCAAGGGAATAGCATTGAAGATTGTCGTGCTTTGAAAAGGGAGATAGAAAGAATGATTCAAGAAGGGATAATTGTGATCCTTGACAGTGACACCCAGAATATCGCGCAGAATCCTTTACCTGCACATGATGATGCACTCTTTGTGGTGAAGATGAGTGGTGACAGGAAGTATGAGAATCCTCTTGGGAACTTGCTGACTGAAGTTAATGATATTGAAATTGGTGAAGGTCCTAGTAATTTTGATGTGCAACCCAGTGGCTAAGATGTCGAGCTTGGTAATCGGAAAGACACTCCTTTCTTGGATAGCCAGGGAGGAGTTTTGGTGGTTTATTTTGTTGTCATTTCTGTTTTCCGGGTTATTTCAGGGTTGTAATCCGGATATTGTTTTGTGGCTCAAACCCTTCTGCTTCTTATTTTGCCTAGTTCATTTAGTGGTAGTAACCCGTCTAGTGTTATCTAGGATTGTTCCAGGGTTATAACCCATGTCTATTTTGATTGTTTTGTTCAAACCCTTTTCACCATCTATCTAATGCAATCTCCTGTTTTCTGGTAGTTCTAGTCATTTTTTGTTTAGGTCACTTTTCCTTTTATAGTCCTTTTCATGCTGACTCTAGTGACATAACATGCACACATAATTCTCAGCCTGGTCTTGAAAGTTAGTCTAATCAAGAAACAATGACACAGTTTTGAATATGAAAAGGAGGCATTTGAGGACACAAGTAAAGATTCACGCATTCTGAGATAACCTGAAGCTTGAATTGAGTGAAACTGAGGCAGTTAGTCTGGGATCAAGAGGTTGATAAGATCATACAACAAGGAAATGTCTCTCAAACAGTTTAATATAGATCAGTGAGTGTTGAAATGCATTCTTCCACATCAAGGTAAGGTTGAGTCAAGTTCGAAATGGCAAGGATCATTCGTTGGGACAAAGGTATTGCCCATGGCACTTTTTGTTTGTGTTGATGCCATCAATAGATACTGTATGATTTCTTAGCTTATCTTCAATTGCATGTTTGTACTTGGGCATTTTTAAAGTTTGGTATGACGAAGGCATTTTATTCTGCTACACAAACACTTTTATCTTTTGCTACCCCTTTTGAGCCTTAATTTGTTTTGTTTCATACCCCTCTTTTGGAATCAGAAGTAGAGTTAGGAACTAGAAAAGAAAAAGAAAAAGAGAAAAAGAAGAAAAAGGAAGGAAAAGAAAAGGAAAAAAGGAAAAAAAAAGAAAAAAGAAAGAGAAGAAAAGAATAGAAAAGAAAAAAAAGCAACAAAAACAAAACAACTTTCAGTTGTGAACTACATTTGACCTGATTCTTGTCACCTCAAGATACGTATGCAGCCTTACAGTTCGGTCACACCAAATAAAATATTTCATAATCCCCTGATGTCAAGAGTGGGGCAGATTTTCTCAGAAATCCCATCAAGAAAAAAAAAATTTCAGACTATAAGAAACTGGGGCAAAAGTTTTAATCTTAGCCAAAAGATCCGATTCCAAAAGTTGTAAGTTTGAACCCTTTCATCTTAAATTATTTTGAGCCTTCATACCACCATTTCTTTCCAACCCTGTCCAAAAGCCTACATTACGGTCCAAAGATAGACCTTCCGACCAATCTTTGAGGATGCCAAATCAAGTGTGTGGTGAAAGTATGATCTTCCTGCATCATGGGTAATACCTTGTTCTCAGCACAAGGAGAGAAATGATAAAATGAGAGAGTCTTATCGGTGAAAACCCTCATGGGCACCGTAAGGCGACGGTGAGTTGAGAAAAGAGCAAAATGAGAGAGGTTTGATGGTGAAAACCCTTCAGGGCACTACAAGTCGACTGAGGATTGCAGATCAAATAGGACAATTGGAGTGCTGAAGACCAGTTTCACAACTTAGAAGCATAACAAGAGTTGAAGATTAGACTCACTTGATAGATCAGGGTGCTTAAATCAAAAATACATGTCATGGTCAGTGGAGATGGCCTTCAAATCAGATTAATTTCTACTTTGTTCTTTTTCCTAGGTAAAAATATTTTCTTGTTAGATACCATCTCTTCTTGTTTCTCCCTTATTTTGTTCCTCTTGTTTTGTTTGAATCCCTTTTGAGTCTATTTTTATCGAAACAAGTGAGAAATGAATAAAAATTTGCTACCAGCTTTCCAATTGCACAAAGCGGAATCTGGCCTAGTACATCAAGTTGCATAAGTCAGGGAAAAGTGGCATGCGCACTAATTTGATAACAATTGACGTGCTTTAGGATTCATGCGAAATGCAAAGGTTCGGTAAGTGTCAATTCATGAGTAGAGTGCAACCGATAGAGGATATTGGGCTCGAGTGGATCGGAGGTGTTTTATGTGATAAGGGTTGACAGAAAATGGTTAGTCAATAACAGGAAAGGTCTTCCAAGTCGAAGTTCAAGTTGATCGTGACAAGTGCAAGAGAAATCGCCCTCGTAATCAAGGCCAAAAACTAACCACCATGTTTTGAACTCACAAGTTTTCTTTGTCTGAAACAGGGATGAAGGGTATGTTCATATCAAAGCTTGGGAGCTTGAATTTTTCAAGTGCAATGCCCC
Organism: Nicotiana attenuata; assembly: GCF_001879085.1. Taxonomy (NCBI): domain Eukaryota; kingdom Viridiplantae; phylum Streptophyta; class Magnoliopsida; order Solanales; family Solanaceae; genus Nicotiana; species Nicotiana attenuata. Next base: position 234,908 of record NW_017671512.1, read on the forward strand.
AATTCTGCTGAGAAGATCACACATCACCCCTAGGAGACGCACTTCCTAGTCTGGTTCTTTCAGGTTATATTTTTGTTTTAGGAGACGCACTTCCCAAATTGAGCATTTACCCCTAGGAGACGCACTTCCTAGTTTGGTTCATTTAAGTTCATTCCTAGGAGACGCACTTCCTAGTTTGAGCCATTGAAGTTTCACCCCTAAGAGACGCACTTCCTAGTCTGGGTCTTTAAGGTTATATTTTTGTTTTAGGAGACGCACTTCCTAAATTGAAGTTTTACCCCTAGGAGACGCACTTCCTAGTTTGGGTCATTTAAGTTCATTCCTAGGAGAAGCACTTCCTAGTTTGGGTCATTGTTTCACCCCTAGGAGACGCACTTCCTAGTTTGGGTCTTTCAAGTTATATTTTAGGAGACGCACTTCCTAAATTGAGATTTTACCCCTAGGAGACACACTTCCTTGTCCGGGTCTTTCAGGTTATATTTTTGTTTTAGGAGACGCACTTCTTAAATTGAGATTTTACCCCCAGGAGACGCACTTCCTAGTTTTGGGTCATTTAAGTTCATTCCTAGGAGATGCACTTCCTAGATTTAGTCATTGAAGTTTCACCCCTAGGAGACGCACTTCCTAGTCTGGGTCTTTCAGGTTATATTTTTGTTTTGGGAGACGCACTTCCTAAATTGAGGTTTTACCTTTAGGAGACTCACTTCCTAGTTTAGGTTATTAAGTTCATCCCTAGGAGACACACTTCCTAGTTTGAGTCATTGAAGTTTCACCCCTAGGAGACGCACTTCCTAGTCTGGGTATTTCAAGTTATATTTTTGTTTAGGAGATGCACTTCCTAGTTTGAGTCGTTTGAGTTCATCCCTAGGAGATGCACATCCTAGTCGAGTCTTTAGTTTTACTCTCATCATTACATCAATAGAATAAGTGATTTACAGTTTTGCTAACAACTCACAAATCTTCCTAGTGCAAACTGGGGCAGAAATTTTGTTTGTTTTGTTGTTTCGATTGCACGCACTCACCTGGAGAACGAGCGAAGTCATTTCAGAATTCAATTCAAGTTAAAAGTAGCAGAAGCTCGCCTCAAGAATGTGAGTCGAGAGTCCAAGATGACCAAAAGAAGAAGTCTCAATCCAAAAAAAAAAAAGAAGTAAATCCAAATGCAGAAGTAGGTGAAAGATGTGAATTGCTCAAGACATGGTTGAAGTTATGAGCACTGCATGTCCGGTCTTGATCCAAAGAAGTCGTGGAAGAATGAATCAGCACCTGCAGCTAGCAAGCATCAAGGTTCAAATCAAAAGGTCTGCATGAAGAACCATTCAAGACTCAAGATCAAGCTTCAGTAGACTTATAGATAGGGATCTTGTAACTCATAGCTGATAGGCTTGCTTAGTTCTTTTAGATTTTGATTTGATGTAATAACAGGACCGCGGACTGGAACCTCGACGACACCTCAATCGGTTCTCCACTTCGGTATACTTCGTCGCTCTCCTCATTTCTGAACTACACGTGGCCTGATTCCTTTATAGCTAAGGACATGTAGGCAGCTCAGATACCAGGGCTCGGTCACATTCTCCATTCTTTTAGTTTTTGGTCTCTCTAAATAAGGGTCGGGTAAAAAAAAACCTGTCTCGTCATTCTTTGTCTGAAAACTCTTCGTGTTTCCAGTCAAAGAGGGGCAGCTGTAGACATGTAATTTTTGACCCTCCCCAAGGTTTTACATATTTTAGCATTTAAATATTTAGTTTAGGCCTAATATCGCTACTTTAACTAGTTCTAACTATTTTACTTTATTTTATAACAAAAATAAAAATTGCAAAAATTTTCTTTTATTTAGCTAATTGATATTTTATCTAGTTACTTTTAGTTTATCTACCTTACATAAAATACAAAAATAGTTCCACTTGTTTTCAAGGATATTATTGTTTTGGTAGTAGTATTATTATGATTTTGTGATGATTTTAATCTAATCCTATCCTATTTTTAGTATAATCTTTGAAAAAAAAAATATATAAAATAATTTCGTTTTAATTCCATTTCAGTTAAAGTCAATTGTTAATTATATTTTATTATCTGTGATACTTTTATTTTATCCTTGGAAAAGAAATGAATTTTGGGCCATGTGTCTTGATAGGTCCAATCTTAGGCCAATTTTCGGATGAGCCCATTAAGCCCAGTACCCAATACCCTAAAAAAAACCCTTCTTCTTCACCCTTAATACACACAAGACCTAACCCTAATCCCCCAAAAAAACAAAACCAGCCGTCACTCCAGTCGTCGCCTAAAAGAAGACCCCTAGACCTTTGTTCTTCATCTTCACAAAATCAAAAAAAAAAACCCTAGAGAGACAGCCGCCCAAACCTCCACCCTAAGACACCAGAACCGCCCACCTTAACCCCTCTTCAACAAAAGAACAACCTTCCAGCCGCCACCTCCTAAAACCAGCATGAGCTGGCCGGCCGCCGGCCCCCCCCTCCCCCCCCAAAATATAATTAAAATATTTTTGTTAATTATATTTTATTATCTGTGATACTTTTATTTTATCCTTGGAAAAGAAATGAATTTTGGGCCATGTGTCTTGATAGGTCCAATCTTAGGCCAATTTTCGGATGAGCCCATTAAGCCCAATACCCAATACCCTAAAAAAAAACCCTTCTTCTTCACCCTTAATACACACAAGACCTAACCCTAATCCCCCAAAAAAACAAAACCAGCCATCACTCCAGTCGTCGCCTAAAAGAAGACCCCTAGACCTTTGTTCTTCATCTTCACAAATACAAAAAAAAACCCTAGAGAGACAGCCGCCCAAACCTCCACCCTAAGACACCAGAACCGCCACCTTAACCCTCTTCAACAAAGAACAACCTTCCAGCCGCCACCTCCTAAAACCCAGCCAACGAGCCCCCCCCCCCTCCGCCCCCCCCGTCACATAGCACCCCACACCACCACATCTCCTCCATCCCCTTCACGCACACACACAGCCGCCGCATCACCAAGCTCGTCAGAAATCCGCCAACAATTCTCAGAAACAGCCGCCCAAACTCACTATACACACATACACATTCAGAAAACTAAAAACAAAAACAAAAAAAAGAAAACAGATCTAAGAGGGACGGACGAAGGAGACGAGCACAGCAAAAACATATAAGAACTTCAAAGTTTGATTTCGGATTCAAATCCTACTGATTTTCGTTTCATAGTTTAGCTTGTTCTTCTGCATTCAGTTTTTAAAACCATGCAATCCGGCGAGTTTCGAGGTCGCTGAAGGTCGTTATCCACCGAGTGCCTTCGAAGTTCAGAGTTCCGCCGGTTCTTGTCATCGAATTTCGCGGCTGTTTTTCGAGCTTCGAATGTTGTGTTTTTTTTCCTCGTATCAAATTGATTGAAACTTCATCTTCGGGGTCGTTGAACGTGATTTATCGCAGTATAGAAATTGGGTTGCTTGGTAAAAAATTATAAAAAAATTTAGGTTCAAGATAATAATATTGTTCTTTTATTCTTGTTTTAGTTACTTTTCGAATAGGAGCATGCATAGGCCGTCGTCACTTGGGTAGGCAAGCCTTAGGATTTTTGTTAGTTATGAGGCGAGAGGTCATTCCCTTAGTTAAATTTATCCGGGGAATGCCCCGAAGGATTTGTATATATTTTTATCCGGGGTATGCCCCGTAGTATCATGTATTTGGAGGCCATGACGAACTTCGTGAAAAAGTATAGTATATATTAGTATTTAGGATTTTACTTTTATTTTCTTATTTTATTTTATTTTGGGTAGGTGGGGACGACCTCGAGCCTCTAGTGTGTTTATTTTTCTTTTTCTGTGTTTTTACCTCAATTTGAATATTTTAAAAGCCAACTAGATCGAGTATGCAACGTACTAGTTACAGGACTTGGGGAGTGCCTAACACCTTCTCCCCAGGTCAAATGAACCCCCTTACCCCAAATCTTTGGTGAAGACTTAGTTTTGGAGTCCAAAGTGTTTTAAAAGGAAATATCATTTTTAAAACGGTGACCTGGCACACCAAAACCAATGTCAGGTGGCGACTCTGAAAAATCCTTTTGAACACAATTCTTTGTCACTTTTCAAATTTGAAAACCCTTTCAAGCTTTACAAATCTTTTTATTTATTTAAGAGGGTTAGTGAGGTGAAAAAAAGGGGTGTGACACTGGAGACTGATGGTCAGTGATGTATATATTCCGAGATGGATCTTCCTTGGGCCGTATGAGCCATATACAGTATCGAGTGGTTGAGCATGATGAGTGGAAAGTGTGATACAGTGCGGTTGAGTACTCTGAGAGTGTGAGTACATGATTCATCTCTAAGGTACATGGCATTGGCATGCATATATGATATACACGCATTGAGACGCATCTTCCTCATGTTGCACGGTTTCACATCATTCATGACATTTTTACACACATCATTATGTTGTCATAGAGAAGTGTCTCACACTTTCTATTTGGAAAGAAAATGAAACATCTTATCTATTGTGAAAAAGGTTTTTCCGAAAAAAATACAGTTTACAAACTATCTCATATTTCATGACATTTTCGGTAAAGAATTTGAGTTTTTCACTGATATTCTTGAAAGGCGGAACCATTTTTGGAAAAATATGAAAAGGCTGAGCATTCTATCTCTGAGCTACTTCCTATGTACTTGCTTTACACTGTTATGAACTGCTATTGGATATTAGTGTTGGACCCGACCTGTAAGGCCCCGTCAAAAATTGTGCTCAAAACTTAGAAGTCGTTGGATATTAGTGTTGGACCCGACCTATACGAACTCAAAACTTGTTCGGACCCTTTGTACTGATCTAAGCATTTAAAAAATCAAGAATCAAAGTTTTCCAGAAAAGTGCTATTATGCGGTCCAGAATGCGGTCGCAAATCAAGTATGCGGACCGTATTTCTACCGCAAAGTGAGTCAGTGTGTTAGTCAAATTTGAGGTCAAAAATGCGGTCCATTATGCGATCGCATAACTGATATGCGGACCGCATAGTCATCTCATAATTATCTTGGAATGTTGTAAAAGGCAGTTCTGCGGTGCATTATGCGACTGCAGAACGGGTATGCGGACCGTATTTCTGCTGCATACCCAGACAGAATGACCAGATTTTGGGAGCACTTTTGCGGTCCATTCTGCGGGCCGCATTTCCACTTTGCGATCGCAAAACTGACTCGGGGCTCCAATTTTTTTAATTTTTCAACCCGACCCCCTTCTTCAATAAAACACCCCAACCCTTCATTTTAACCCATTTGTTGAACTAAAGTAGAGAGAGGGAAGGGAGGATTCTTGATAGAGAAAGTCTTATCTCTATCAATTTGATTTTCAAAGTCACCCAGGCCTGAACATTTCGAGTGATTATCTTCATCTTCGTTCTTGCAGGTAAAATCCCCAACCCTTTTTCATTTGTTTTCAGATTTAGACAAAAAGGGGATTCTCATGAATTGATTCTTGAAAATATAAGTTGAACCATACATGCATGTTCTTTAATATCTAAAATCTAGTAAGAGGAATTGGGCAGGAGTAAAGATTTGCAAAAAGGAGCGGTTGATCACCTAAATAAGTTCGGATTGTATTTGTGAACTTCAATTCTAAGATATATGTGTTGACTTGTGAACTAGATTGACGGTACTAGGCTGTTTGGTGAATTGAAAGTAGAAGTTAAAAAGGGAAATTTGACTCCAGGTATGTATGGCTAACTTTAACCTTTGTAAAGTCACCCTGTTTGGTGTACGAGTAATTGGTATGCTTTCTTATGTGAACTATTTGTGAATTTTGTTTGCTTCTCGGGTGTTAGGGCAAGATGGCCTATTTCATGAATTCTTGTGACTAAATTGCCTTGAACATTGTTGGTTAATGTTCCGATATGACGGTGTGAATAAATGGCAACAAACCAAGTGTGTGTGTGAATGTGTTTATGTGGTAAGGGCTGTGAAATAAATGATGGAAAGAAGTCGTGATTGATGCAATTGAAACAACTGTGGTAACATCATGTGTGGCTTGTCGTGGGCAATTAT
>NW_017671512.1:244640-285964 GCF_001879085.1 Nicotiana attenuata
GGAGTTAGAGATGGAGTCTTCTCACTGAGGCTGGATTGGCCATTTCCTCGGTACTGGAGACTAATGGTCAGTGATGTATATATTCCGAGATGGATCTTCCCTGGGCCGTATGAGCCATATACAGTATCGAGTGGTTGAGCATGATGAGTGGAAAGTGTGATACAGTGAGGTTGAGTACTCTGAGAGTGTGAGTACATGATTCATCTCTGAGGTACATGGCATTGGCATGCATATATGAAATACATGCATTGAGACGCATCTTCCTCATGTTGTACGGTATCACGTCATTCATGACATTTTTACACACATCGTTATGTGGTCATAGAGAGGTATCTCACACTTGCTATTTGGAAAGAAAATGAAATATCTTATCTACTGTGAAAAAGGTTTTTCTGAAAAAGATATACAATTTACAAACTATCTCATATTTCATGACATTTTCGGTAAAGAATTTGGGTTTTTCACTGATATTCTTGAAAGGCGGAACCATATTTGGAAAAATATGAAAAGGCTGAGCATTCTATCTCTGAGCTACTTCCTATGTACTTGCTTTACACGGTTATGAACTGCTATTGGATATTAGTGTTGGACTCGACCTACGTTCCATCTCGTCATTGCTTTCAACCTAAAGTTAAGTTTGTTACTTTTTGAGTACATGGGGTCGGTTGTACTCATACTGCACTTCCTGTACATTGCGTGCAGATCCCAGATGTCGATGTTGCTGCATTCAATGGTTGCTAAATTAAAAGGCGCACTTGCATTCCGATTGTATGCTGCCTCTTGTTCATGGTAGCTGTAGATTTATAAAAACTCAGTTTATGTACATTTCAACCAGAAGATGTATATGTTCCATATTAGCTTTGTAAACTCTATTCGTAGAAGCTCATGATTTGTACTACCAGTCCTTGGAAAATGTAATAGATCCAGATAATTTATTTTGTTCAATTGACTTATTAGCATTATTGAGACTGGATAGTTATTAGCTGGCTTACCTAGCGGGTTGGATTAGGTGCCATCACGACTAGCGGGTTTTGGGTCGTGACAGATATATAGCATAATTTGATAGCTTAGTTACTTAATCGCATGGTGAAAACACATATATCAAAAAAAAAATAGGACCATTAAACAATGCCATGGAATAACAGAGTCACAATTCACAGGGTGCACGCCCACACGCTCGTCACCTAGCATGTGCGTCACCTCAATACCAATCACATAATACGTAATTTGGGGTTTCATACCCTCAGCACTAAGTTTAGAAGAGTTACTTATCTCAAACAAGCCAATTCCAAATGCTGAGCAAGCCAAGCGACGCTACAAGAATGCCATCACGCGCGTAGCAACCTCCGAACGACTCAAAACTAGCAAAAAGCAACTCAAATACATCAGATAAAGCCCAAGGAAGAAATTACAAATAAAGATCGAATTCTACATCAAATCCCAAATCCGGCCAAAAATCACACCCGGGCCCACGACCTTGGAATCCGACAAAACTCACAAAATCCGACAACCCATTCAATTACGAGTCCAACCATACTAGTTTCACTCAAATGCGACTCCAAATCGGTATTCAAAACTCAAAAATTCATATTATGAAACTTTAGGCCAAAACCTCCAATTTCCTCTTTAAATTCATCAACCAATTGCTAAAAATGAAGGTGTATTCATGAAATGTAATCAAAACTGAGTAGAGAACACTTACCCCAATCCTTGTGATGAAATTTGCTCCAAAAATCGCCTCAATCCGAGTCCCACATCTCAAAATATGAAGAAGAACAAAACCCTCGATTTTTTTATAGTTTTTGCCCAGCATTTTGCGCATTTGCGGTCAAATTGTCGCATCTGCGGTAAAAACTTTGCTTACATGAAAACAACCTTGCCCAGAAATCCCCGCACCTGCGGATGTCGAATCCCGCTTCGGCGAAGCCTTACGCACTTGCGATTCCAAGTCCCGCATCTGCACGCACGCAGGTGCGCTACAAAATCCGCTTTTGCGGTCTTCCTCACCCAGAATCTTCTCACTTCTGCGACTCCATTGACGCTTTTGTGACCATCGCACCTGCGCAAACCAGCCGCAGGTGCGGTCACACCAGAACCAACAGTATTAAACCTTAGCCAAAATTTCCAAAATGCTCCGAAATCATTCCGAAACACGCTCGAGCCCCTTAGGACCACGTCCAAGCATACCAACATGTCCCATAACATAACACGGACCAACTCGAGGCCTCAAAACACACATAACAACATTGAAAGGACTAATCACACCTCGTTCGAAATCATTGAACTTTGAAACTTCAACTTCCACAACCGATGCCGAAACCTATCAAATCACGTTCGATTGACCTCAAATTTTTCACACAAGTCACATTTGGCAATATAGACCTGCTCAAATTTCCGGAATTGGAAACCGACCCCGATATCAAAAACTTCACTTCCGGTCAAACTTTCCAAAATTCCAACTTTCACCTTTTCAAGCCAAACTTTACTATTGACCTTCAAATTACAATCCGGACGCGCTCCTAAGTCCTAAATCACCCAATGGAGCTAATAGAACCATCAAAAATCCAATTCGAGGCCAAATACTAAAAAGTCAAACTTGGTCAAACCCTTCAAATTTAATGTTTCTAGCCGAGAATCATTCTTCCAAATCAATTCCGAGTAACTTGAATACCTAAACCGATGATTCAAATAAGTCATAATACATCATATGGAGCTACTCATGCCCAAAAACTACCAAGCGAAGTTCAAATGCTCAAAACGATCGCTCGGGTCGTTACATCCTCCTCTTAAACATACGTTTGTCCTCGAATATGCCCAGAGTTGTTCTCAAAGCCATCAACCGCAGTGCAACCTTACCATGCACATACCGGGGGTGATCCCACATCACCCTATCCTATATAGGTCTGATAATCACAACAGAACTGAAATTTCATAATTCAACCTAGCCCATAAACCTTAGAACCAAATTTCCACATCTGATTTTTTTATAAGATCAGAATCTTGCATCTAACACTGTGTAAGTATGTACAAACTGTATCCAGCCATAGCCATAATTCAAGGTGAAATCACATGATATACCACATAACTCAAACACCCATACCGATAATTTCTATTCACAGTAGCTGCTTATAACAACCCAATGCAAGTAATAAACCTCTTATCAAACAAAGCCTTGTTCTAACACCTTCATATACTGCCAACGATGAAAGAAACACGCAGAAACTCATAACCATTCGTCAGATCAAACAAGTTGTGGAACTCTCTCTCCTTCGATACGAACTAAAGCAAATTTAGAAGCCGATCAACATCAATATCCTTCCAAATATACCGCATTCAGATCCGATAGCACCCGTTCTAGGTACGATGACCTCATCCCATCTAACATAGTCACTCTAGTGACATGACACATCAATACATCTTAAAGCCACAACCCGTGCAACCCGTGCACCAAATAGAACCATTCCAAATGTACTCAATCCTGAAAATGCCTCAAACGAGGGAATTGTCCCGCCAGCTTAACATGTACCATCACAACGCCATGCTAAGAGCGTAGCACACACCGTAGAACCAAAACACACGAATCCAACACAAATGATCATATCTCAACATAACTTCGCTGCAGTGCATGATCTCATCCAAATGCTGGTCCATATTATATACCTCGAGCCGCCTTGCTCCAAATCAATAACCACGCGAAATTCGACATCAAGTCTCAAGGTGCATTACCATAACCACGGAGAGCAATTAACACAATACCACAATCCAGAAAGAACATAGCCAACGCGCAATCAATCATGCAATACCCAATTATTTATCTCGCTCAAATTCCGCTATAAAGCCCAAATAGAACCATACCATGTGTGCATATAACCAACGATTCACAACCCTTTGTAGAATAGAAGAGTAACTCATAGATCATCTCAGAACACGAATAAGCTCAACAAAGACCGAATGGCACATTCCTCAACAATAGCAACATGGAGCCAACCAATCCAGCTTGGTGTAGAATACACATCCTAATTGGTCCTGCCAAGGGACCCCCAAATCCACTCTAGTCACCCACAAATAGATAAATAACCCTTCGAAGATCCACAATGACCCAACCATAACACATACCATCCTCTGACTAGCTTCGGCCACAACTTCACAGTTCATAACCATGAAACAATCTACTCATGAGAACTCTCAGTATCCAAATCCATAGAACACATGAATCACCATATCTGATCTCCACTCCACCGCCTGCATGCGTAACACTTCTCCAATATACGCTCATCCCACAAGGAATAATTCTATAATTCTTCTGTGCCACAAGGCAAAATTTAAACATCAGCAGTCGATCAACCAGGAGAGTGCCGCAATACCAATGACGTATCGATAAATCCAAACACATTTCCCCTTCTGAAATGTACACTCTTACCAAGCCATACCAGATAGTAATATTATTTACCTAATCATATGAAACTGTCCATGCCGCCTAAGGACTCATGACCTCCCCTTCAAAACTGAACCGTGACCTTACACATGCAAATCTCAATCCTACACAACACACCGCATATACTATGCCATCATACGAAAAATGCGAGAACTTCACTATCCACTCCGAGTCACAAGCAACGGCGTACTTAATTAGCCATGAACTTTCCATTTGATCCCATTCAGGAGAAAATCACTATACATCACATGCACCTCACGCTAGTAGGAATATACATCTCTAACTGTGGTAGAAACTATTGAGATCCCTTCAAAACCCATTTGCACATGATTGATCCTTCAGAACTAAAACTCTCAAACTCAACCAAGCCCCGCCGATCACCAAAAACCCAAGAGCATTGCCTCGAAACACCTGTAGAAACCCACACATCATAAACACCCAAAGAACCGATCATATCCATTACCATGCCGATCCAACCTATTACCAAGCTATCCTATTTCTCCGAATTCCTTCTGAAATACTTTCAAATTGATACTTTACCTTGCTAGAACACTACTAACCTTAACCAAAACTCGCCCCATGAATTTAGCATAGAACCATACTGCCCTAAGGCTCATAAGTCACTGACTTCCCTCTTAAGTATCCCAAAAGTACCACAACTAAAATACTTACTCTGAAGAGACTTCCTGCGAATCCAAAGCTATTACCTTCACCTTCCTGATACTGATATGTAGAATCCATAATGATATATTAATGCCACAAGTCTTGACACCATCCAATGTAAATCTTAGTTTCTAGCCAAGTACACATCCTGAAGATTCCCAATTGATACATATAAATCTTGAATCCATTAGAACCATTCTCGAGAGTCATTTACTCTGCTCAAATCTCAATTAAACTGATCAAATGGACCGAACGACCTGTGCCCCATTTGCACACCAACCCCCTAAGAAGTGATCCACACTTCTAAGCAACCGAGTGAATCTCCACTCCATACACACTACATCCTATATGAACAACAACTCAATCATTCAATGTTTCCCCATATAACCAAAAAACATAATACAAACCGTCGATAACATACTCCCCCACTTGGCACAAAGCCAAGGAATAAAGTATCTGATAACTTACAATGCCATACTCTGTTGCTGCTATAATCCCACACTGATATTCAACTAAATCCTTCATAAGCTTATTTAACAAAAACCATCTAATATCTTAAATCATATGCAAATCTCGCATTCACCCTTGTAACAGTCAAGCCAACTCTCATAAGCGATCCAAACTCAAATTGCAACACATATAATTCACTGGTAAAAGAGAACTCGCTGCAAAACAACATAGGGATCACACAAACCTCAGGACACCAGATAACCTACTTACTTAGCCTCAAACTGACATCTTCTATACCCTTCCACAGTCGTAACTATTACACAATCACTAAAATTCCCAGTTCTGAACTCATCAACAAGACATGAGAATCTAATTCGTTCCATAATTAAACAACATGAAGGATCCTTCAATACACTCATAACTCGAGACTATTCGTCAAATCAAGATGGAGATCAAGCACCCAATAGTTCTTGCTACACCTCAAGCACAACCCTTCTCTCCACATTCAAACCATATGAACACATCTCGCAGTCACATCATACTCATCACGTAGCCATCCAGCCACAAATTCCAGTAATAGGGACACTACCGGACATATAAGTCCAAAAGCACGTGCTCACACAATAAACATCTCTAAGCTCAAGCTACAGTCAAAACTCGGCCTAAAGCCCTCTAGACTGGCCCTTCATCAGCATACTGAAACCACATCTCGTACCTCCTCCATGGAATCACAAGCCGTCGATGCACAGCTGATACCGAGCACTCATGTGCGCATACAAATGTGTGGAAGGAATTCAAAGGATTACGCTTCAAGTTGAATCAATGCTGCACTATAAGGAAAGAAAGATGGGAAGTATGTCCTAAATACCCTGTAGCCTCTCGAAGATAGGTATGGACGTCATCACACCGATTCGCAAGACTCTACTAGACACTTGCTCATGACTTGTAGAACCTATGAACCTAGAGCTCTGATACCAATCTGTTACGACCTGAAATTCACAAGTCCTGATGGCACCTAACCCAACCCACTAGGAAAGCCAATAAACAATTATCCATCTCCAATTAACGTAATAAAACAATTAAACAAATAAATTATCTGATTCTTATATATTTTCCAAGGATTAGTAGTACAAATCATGAGCTTCTAAGAATAGAGTTTACAAAGCTGATATGATGAAAATACATCTTCTGTTTGAAAAGTACATAAACAGAGTTTTATAAAGCTAAGTCTACTATGAACAAGAGGCAGCTACAACAGGGACGCAGGTACACCTTCAAATCCAGCTCCCGCCACGCATAGCAATATCGGCATCCGAAATCTGCACGCAATGTGCAGGAAGTGTAGCCTGAGTGCAACCAACCCCATGTACTCAATAAGTAACAAACCTAACCTTAGGTTGAAGGTAGTGACGAGCTGGAACATAGGTCGGGTCCAACACCAATAGCCAATAGCAGTTCATAACAATGTAAAGCAAGTAAATAAGGAAGTAGCTTAGAGATAAAATGTTCAGCCTTTTCATAGTATTTCTGAAAAACAGTTCCGCTTTTCAAATATATTAGCGAAAACTCAAATCCTTTACCGAAATCGTCAAAAACATGAGTAAGTTTCAAAACTGTAACTTTTTCCCAAAAACTTTTCATTAGGTAAACATTTCATTTTCAGATAGCATGAGAAAGTACACCTATATGCCTACATGTCAAGATACAGGTAAAAATCATGAATGTCACCAAAACCGGGCAGCAAAAGGGAAATGCATCTCTATGCATGTCTCTCAAGTACGTAGGAAAAATGCAATGACTCTCAGTGATGAACTCGTGTACTCACACTCTCAGAGTACTCAACCTCACTGTTTCGCATTATCTCTTACCGTGCTCAATACTCAGCACACTCAATCACTCAGCACTGTACAGTACTCGTTGTGGCATGCAACCCGATCCATATCTGCACGGACAACTCATGTGCTATAACATCAATATCTGGATCTGCACGGACAACTCACATGCTGCACGGACAACTCACGTGCCATAGTATCAAGATCAGAATCTGCACGGACAACTCACGTGCCATAGTATCAATATCTCATAATCAGGCCCTCGGCCTCACTCAGTCATCAATCTCTCCAGTCTCACTTACGGTCTCACAATGCCATGAAACTAGCCCGACATCAATGATATGATGTATCAATAAACAACAACTGAGACTGAGATATGATATGAATGCATGAAGATGACTGAGTACGAAATATCAGTGAAATCAGTGAGATGACAGCAAGAAACGACCTCTATGAGTCCTAACAATATCATCATAAAGCTTAGATAGGATATCTAGAATGATTTGACATCTCAGTTACTTAATTGCATGGTGAAGACACATATATCAACAAAATAGGACCATTAAACAGTGCCATGGAATAACAGAGTCACAATTCATAGGGTGCACGCCCACACGCCTGTCACCTAGTATGTGCATCACCTCAATACCAATCACATTGTCACGACCCAAACAGATGGTCCGCGACGGGTGCCTGAGTCCTACCTGTCAAACACCCCTAAGCATGTATCTAATATATGAACTTGAATAACACCTGCTGAATTACGAAAATAACATACATGAAGAAAACCTGCCAATAAGGCATATGTACGTATACATGCAGAATACAGTGAGCGAGCTGGCAAGGCTGCTATAGACAACTATACATCCAAAAAATTGAAAGCCGAAAAGGCCACATACAACCCAACTAGACATACTGTCTACAGACCTCTAATAGAAACATAACTGTACAAAGACGGGACTGAGCCACGTCATACCCATATATATATATATATATATATATATATATATATATATATATATATATATATGCACAAACGTATCGTACCAAAATCAAAAGCAGCTTCGGATCAAGTGGAGCACGCCAACTCTCGCTGATCAAGGATCTAAGAAGGGGGACCGTCAGCTTGCCTACCTGCACCTGCGGGCATGAAACGCAGGCCCCGTGAAATAGGGCGTCACTACGAAAAATGTACTGAGTATGTAAGGCATGAAAATTAGTACCTGAAAGACATAGATGAAACATGGAATATAGAAACACGTCTTTAAATCTGAATAACTTTGTAAATTCTGAAACATTTATAATGTCATGCACATGCGTATAAATATCGTGCCATGCATAGGTATGGGTGTACATAATATCATCAAGCCACGGAGGGCATCCCATCATATCGTCTCGGCCACTGTGGGCAACATCATCAGCATATACCAGCTGATCAGGTGGTGATGCGTATATAACGCCGTAACCTTTTCCCATATCCCATATACATATATTTACATATATACGCGTATATAACACCATCTGGTCGTGGGTCAATGCACATGTATAAATGGGTGAAATGCATGAAAAGTACGTAAAAAAAATCTCAATATTCCTTCCGGATGAACTTTTTCAACTGCATATTATTATGAGACCCATGAACAGAAGATAATAATAATTCTTACGGGGAATCAAGAATATAGACTCCCCTAGTATCTCTATGAATAGAGTAATTTATGAAAACTGTGCGTTTGCTCGTTTCTTCAGTATAATTTGGACCATGCCAAAAAGAAAGAAGGGGTATCCTTAACATACCTGGAGTAAGGAAAACTTCGTATAATATTCTTGAAGATTGCACCGTACTCTTTTGTAACCGCAAAATTTTGATGGAATTATGCTTTGTTCCCTTGAATTATTTGAACGAAATGAAGCTTCTGCTTCTGTGAAATATGTTGAACGAAAAGAATGAAGCTTCTGCTTCTTTGAATTTTGAACGAAATTTTGCTTCGACTCTTTGAAATTTAAAACGAATTTGCTTCTGATGCTAATGTGTTTGAACTGAGAAGCAACGATTTTGATCTAATGAAGAATTACTTCTGATCTTATGAAGCTTTTATTTTGGAACGACACTTAGCTTCTGCTTCTCACGTTTCTCTGAACTAAAATTTGTTATATCAATAGTGATTTATGGGGTGTTCTGATTCCTAAAATGAGATAAGACTTAGAAGTCTTATCTTGGTTAAGTTAAGCTTTATTTAATCCTTAGGTGTAGACACCTATTCATAAATTGTTATGATTCATCTTCTAGATTGGTGGCCTTGTGCCACGTGGGGAGTGAGGGTTATAATTTATAATTTTAATTTTTTTATTTACTTATTAGTTAACTGGATAATGTCCTGTTACCTGGTAATTAATCAATTACCCGCATAAGTTAAAAATTGCCATAAATTACTTAAAGTTCTACTTATTTTTAATATACTTTATATATACTTTATACATTATACTACCGTGGTCATATGGTACCTTGTGTGGTACTAGTTCATAATTATCGGGTATTATCGCTCGACCCGTATTTTATCCTAAATTGGCCACTGTCAACGAAACTCGTTTTCTTTAATTCGTGTACCTCTTTATCCTTCATAACACTTATTTATCGCTTGTTATAAATAGTGTAAATACATTAACGTCAAGATGATCTCATCCCCGAGTCTACGTCAATTAACTGAAGACGAAACTTTTAACGTATGAAAACGTAGGATGTAACATCCTTCCCCCCTTAGAAACATTCGTCCTCGAATGTTCAACTCCCGTGATCTATATAACTTTGGCAGGGTTCGCCTTTGTAACACACTACTACCAACTTTCCCTGTAGAAGCTTAATAATCCAACGCCACACAGGACCACAATTATTAATAACGACAATGGCTTCACACGACCAACGAGAATAAACAATAAAAGAATTTGTACACGTACCTTATGGTTATGATGTCTTAGTCAGAGCCTTCTCTGGAGGAGGAAATAAGTAGGGATATTTAGACTTCATGTCTTCCTCGGCCTCCCAAGTCATTTCTTCAACATTGTTGTTCCTCCAAAATACTTTCATGGAGGCTACCTCCTTATTCCGTAGCTTGCGGATTTGTCAGTCTAGGATGGCAACCGGAATTTCCTCGTATGATAAGTCTTCTGTAACCTGTACATCATCCATGGGCACCACTCGGGTAGGATTGCCAATGCACTTCCGTAACATAGATATGTGAAAAACCGGATGGACAGACTCCAATTCCGAGGGCAATTCTAACTCATAAGCTACTTGACCCACTATTCGAATGATCCTATAAGGCCCAATATACCGTGGGCTAAGTTTACCTTTCTTGCCAAATCTCAGCACACCCTTCATAGGTGACACTTTTAAGAATACCCAATCATCAACCCCAGACTCTAAATCTCATCGCCGCACGTCAGAATATGACTTTTGATGACTCTGAGCTGTCAACAGTCGATCCCGGATCAATTTTACTTTTTCTATGGCCTGTTGAACCAGTTCTGGCCCATGTAATTCAGATTCTCCAATATCGAATCACCCAATAGGCGACCAACACTTCCGTCCGTAAAGAGCTTCGTATGGAGCCATCTGAATGCTGGAATGGTAGCTATTATTATACGCGAACTCAATAAGAGATGATCATCCCAACTACCTTTGAAGTCTATTACACAAGGTCGTAACATATCCTCCAGTGTTTGAATAGTACGCTCAGCCTGTCCGTCTGTCTGGGGTTGAATTGCTGTACTAAGACTTACTTGAGTCCCCAATCCTTTTTTGAAGGACCTCCAGAAGTTGGCTGTAAATTGAGCTCCTCTATCCGAGATAATAGATACAGGGACACCATGCACTCGTACTATTTCCTTAATATAAAGCCTTGCATAATCCTCTGAGGAATATGTAGTCCTAACGGGCAGAAAATGGGGTGACTTTGTAAGCCTATCAACAATCACCCATACCGAATCAAACTTATGCTGGGTACGAGGTAAGCCTACGATGAAGTCCATATTGATTACTTCCCATTTCAAAGTCAGAATCTCTATAGCTTGCAATAACCCACCGGGTTTTTGATGCTCAATCTTAACCTGCTGATAGTTAGGACACTGAGCAACAAATTCTGCTATATTCTTTTTCATTCCGTCCCACCAATATACTTCCCTGGTATCATGATACATCTTTGTTGCTCCTGGATGGATAGAATAATGAGAATAGTGAGTTTCTCCCATAACCTGCCGATGCAACCCTGCAACATTAGGCACACATAATCGTCCTCGATATCTGAGGACCCCATCTTCTGTAATTTCAAACGGTGTCTTCTCCTTCTGAAGGGTGGTATCCCTATAATGAACTAACACAGGATCCTCATATTGGCGTTCCTTTAATTCAGTTACTAAAGAGGATGTTGTCGTGTCCTGAATAGTAATTCCAATATCACCTGAGTCCAGTAACCGAACTCCAAGACTAGCTAGCTGATGAACCTCATGGGCTATTCCCATCTTTTCCGGCTATAAATACGACATGCTACCAATAGATCTACGGCTGAGGGCGTCGGCTACTACGTTCGCCTTCCCCGGATGATATAAAATATCAACGTCATAGTCGTTAAGTAGTTCCAACTATCTCCTTCGACGTAGATTCAATTCCTTTTGCTTGAAGATGTACTGGAGGCTCTTATGATCCGTATAGATATCAACATGAATTCCATACAAGTAGTGCCTCCATATTTTTAGTGCATGAATTACCGCGGCTAACTCTAGTTCGTGGGTCGGGTAGTTCTTCTCGTGCTTTCTTAGTTGTCTAGAAGCATAAGCACAACCTTACCATGTTGCATCAGCACACAACCCAATCCAACACCTGAAGCGTCAAAATAGATCACATAACCATTGGTCCCTTCTGGGAGCGTTAGAACCGGTGCTGAAGTTAATCTATCCTTTAATACCTGGAAACTCTGTTCGCAAGCATCAGTCCATTGAAACTTTGCTCCCTTTAGAGTCAACTTTGTCAAAGGTGCTGAAAGGGAAGAAAATCCCTCTACAAACCTCCTGTAATAACCTGCCAAACCGAGAAAGCTACGAACCTCCGTCGGCGTTGTGGGTCTAGGACAAGTCTTTACTGCCTTAATCTTTTGTGTATCCACCTGGATGCCTTCACCCGAAATGATATGCCCAAGAAAAGCTATAGAGTTCAACCAGAATTCACATTTAGAGAATTTTGCATACAACTTCCTTTTTTGTAGTGTTCTGAGCACAGTACACAAATGATCTGCATGTTCAGCCTTTGAACGAGAATACACCAATATACCGTCGATAAATACAATTACTAACAGATCTAAAAAGGGCCTGAACACACGGTTCGTCAAATCCATGAATACTGCTGGGGCATTGGTCAAACCGAACGACATAACATGAAACTCGAAGTGCCTATATCTGGTCCTAAATGTTGTCTTCGGAATATCATCATCCTTAACCCTTACCTGATGGTACCAGGACATGAAGTCTATTTTTAAAAAACACTTGGCACCTTACAACTGATCAAATAAATCGTCAATCCTCGGGAGCAGGTACTTATTCTGGATCGTTACCTTAGTCAACTGTCTATAATCAATACACATCCATAAGGAACCATCTTTCTTCATTACAAATAACACAGGTGCTCCCCACGGTGAGGTACTAGGTCTGATGAAGCCTTTTTCAAGCAAGTCCTTTAGTTGTTCCTTCAACTCTTTCAGCTCTGCGGGGGCCATTCTATTGGGAGGTGTAGATATGTGATTTTTGATCCTCCCCAAGATTTTTCATATTTTAGCACGTAAATATTTAATTTAGGCCTAATATAGCTATTTTAATTAATTTTGACTCTTTTACTTTATTTTATTACAAGAAAAATGAAAATTACAGAGAGATAAAAAAGCTGAAACACTGAAACGGCTGAAAACACTTTGGTAGCACTGATTTCTCTGCACTTTTCTTTGTGAATTTGCTCAAAAAACTCTGTTTAGTGCTAGATTTCTGATTCTGATCATTAGGTAGAATTCCCTGAAATCTAAAGTCTACATTTGGTTGAAAAATGGTTTGATCTTTGGTCTTGAAAGGCTGGTTTGAAGCTATTTAGTGTCTGGTTGTACTGTTCCATTGCCTAAAGCAAGCTGGTTTCCTTGCTTTGTTTTCCTGATCGCTGGGCTGCTGCAGTTTATTGCTTGCTTACCCCTTTTCCTTTCATTTCCAGGTATTCTTCAGTCCTATGGATATCACTTGATGTATAACTCGAAGTATGGGTTTGAAAATAAGATTAAATTTGATGTTGTTTATCTGAACTTCATCTTTTCTTCTTTCAATTTCATGATTAACATGTAATATATGGTTTTAGAAAGATTCTGATGTGTGTATCTATCAAGGAATGGGTTGTAATTGAAATCTAGATCATGCTAGTTAGTATATGTTGTTCTCTTATGATTTTTGTCATCATATTCTGTTATCAGTGTTGGATCTTGGCCTGGTGTGCACACCTTTGCTTTACCTTTGAGTTTGGTTTTTTATTAGTGGAGTAAATTAGGAGTTTAGTTTTTTTGGTATGCATGAGTTAGAATTGCTGCAATTGTTAGGTTTATAGTTTTGTTATGGTAAAACAATCCTGCATTGTTAAGAAGTAGGAATTTGTCAATTGGGCTCTTGGTTGGATTCTGTATTAAGCACGTTGGTATAGAACATGTTATATTAAATCTCTTGTTGTTTTTGCAAGTTAATTGTTGAGTTTAAATCATTTGGAGCGAGGATTCAAGGCGTGAAAATGGGATATAGAGAAATATTTTCTAATGCATGTATGCTAACTTTGAGAGAACCATATAAATCTGTAGATCATTGAATAAAGTAATTATGTGTGGGAGTTGTAATGACAGCTTGAAAGATTCAGCTGATTGGCGCCTGAATTTCGGATGTTTGGTTATTTCGAGCATGTTAATGGTTTGTTTGTTCACGATGATGAGACTCAGTATATTTGTTTTGTGACCTTGTAATGGTCATTTGGAGCCCAATTTCTCTGCTCAAGTTTGGTTGATGAGGCTCCATTTGGACTCGAAGTCGAGTCTGCTTTCATGAAAACTAGGCTATCCGCTTGGGCCCAGGTGGAATTTGTTATGGAGCCCAGAACTCTGCATCCTGGTAATTTTATTGAGCCATTGGGCCTCACGTTAGGCCAAGCCCAAATTCTGAAACTGAAGTAGAATAGACCTCACTTAGTCTTAATTTTAGACTCACATTTGAGTTGAGTCGTGGTTTAAAAGTAATTGTGATTCCCTTAGCCTTGTTTCATTAATGGATCCGTGTAGTTGATTTGAGGTGTAGTTGATTTGAGGCGTGCCGAGCCAAATAAAACCTTAAATTGCATGGCCCTTGTTCAATTAATCTTGTTCATCCTTAGAAATCGAGGCGTGCCATTTAGTGAATTTTCATGGCCCTCGCAAAGTTGCAAATGCGTAGTTGCTTTAGGCGCGTTATTTTAATAATTTACCTTCCTATACTCGGGTGCGCATTTATGTGACCCAAATCCAAATCTCAACAACGTTGGATAAAATATGTTGCGGACTGCGGGTGCATTTATGTGACGTGGTCCAAGACGCGTTTTATATGACGTTGAATCTTCCTAAAAAATATTAAATAAAAGCGGTTATAAAGTTAAAATTGCACCATAGGTTAAAACATGTATTAAAATCAAGTAAATAGGCCAATTATAACAGTTAAGCGACCGTGCTAGAACCACGGAACTCGGGAACGCCTAACACCTTCTTCCGGGTTAACAGAATTCCTTACCCGGATTTCTGGTTCGTGGACTGTAATACAGAGTCGATCTTTTCCTCGATTTGGGATTTGAACCGATGACTTGGGATACCATAAAATTATCCCATGTGGTGACTCTAAACTTTAATAAAATAATCTCGTTTCGATTGTCACTTTAATTGGAAAAACTCCCTTATTATACCCTTCCGGGGGTGTAGGTAAAAAAGGAGATGTGACAGCTCTGGCGACTCTGCTGGGGATCGAACCCAGAATCTCTGGTTCAGGGTTCAGAATTCGAGCTTAGAATAAGTGTTATATTTGGCTTTATTTATTATCTGATTTTTTTACATGTTTGGGCCTAATGTGCTAAGTGCTGCTTTTACCGCTTTGATATTATCTGAACTGTATATATAAACTGCTATGAAACCCCTCTCTTCTCTCTCCTCAGGAGTGCACGCTAGTCGTGACTTCTTTCTGTTAGTGTCATATCCCAAATAGAACGAGGTTCGGACAAGTTGCAAAGCCGGATGATCTTTNCAACACATTTGCCCTAGTTCTAAGATCTGCAGAACGCGCGATTTTGTGTGCGGCCGCACAATTTGAAATCACGCACAACTGACTTTATGTTTTGTAATTTTTGCACAGTTGAGACATGGTATGTCATGACCCAAACCGATGGGCCGCGACGGGTGCCTGAGTCCTACCTGTCAAACATCCCTAAGCATGCGTCTAAGATATGAACCTGAATAACACCTGCTGAATTACGAAAATAACATACATGAAGGAAACCTGCCATCAAGGCATATGTACGTATACATGCAGAATACAGTGAGCGAGCCGGCAAGGCTGCTATAGACAACTATACATCTAAAAAACTGAAAGCCGACAAGGCCACATACAACCCAACTAGACATACTGTCTACAAACCTCTAATAGAAACATAACTGTACAAAGACGGGACTGAGCCACGTCGTACCCATATATAACTTATCGTACTAAAATCAAAAGCAGCTCCGAATCAAGTGGAGCACGCCAACTCTCGTTGATCAGGGATCCTAAGAAGGGGGACTGTTAGCTTGCCTACCTGCACCTGCGGACATGAAACGCATGCCCCGTGAAATAGGGCGTCAGTACGAAAAATGTACTAAGTATGTAAGGCATGAAAATTAGTACGTGAAAGACATAGATGAAACATGGAATATAAAAACACGTCTTTAAATCTGAATAACTTTGTAAATTCTGAAACATTTATAATGTCATGCACATGCGTATAAATGTCGTGCCATGCATAGGTATGGGTGTACATAATATCATCAAGCCACTGAGGGCATCCCATCATATCGTATCGGCCACTGTGGGCAACATCATCAACATATACCAGCTGATCAGGTGGTGGTGCGTATATAACGCCGTAACCTTTTTCCATATCCCATATACATATATTTACATATATACGCGTATATAACGCCATCTGGTCATGGGTCAATGCACATGTATAAATGGGTGAAATGCATGAAAAATACGTAAAAAAAATCTCAATATTCCTTCCGGATGAACTTTTTCAACTGCGTATTATTATGAGACCCATGAATAGAAGATAATAATAATTCTTACGGGGAATCAAGAATATAGATTCCCCTAGTATCTCTATGAATAGAGTAATTTATGAAAACTATGCGTTTGCTCGTTTCTTCAGTATAATTTGGACCATGCCAAAAAGAAAGAAAGGGTAGCCTTAACATACCTGGAGTAAGGAAAACTCCGTATAATATTCTTGAAGATTGCACCGTACTCTTTTGTAACCGAAAAATTTTGATGAAATTATGCTTTGTTCCTTGAATTATTTGAACGAAACGAAGCTTCTGCTTCTGTGAAATATGTTGGACGAAAAGAATGAAGCTTCTGCTTCTTTGAATTTTGAACGAAATTTTGCTTGGATTCATTGAAATTTGAAACGAATTTGCTTCTTATGCTAACGTGTTTGAACTGAGAAGCAACGATTTTGATCTAATGAAGAATTACTTCTGATCTTATGAAGCTTTTATTTTGGAACGACACTTAGCTTCTGCTTCTCACGTTTCGTTGAACTAAAATTTGTTATATCAATAGTGATTTATGGGGTGTTCTGATTCCTAAAATGAGATAAGACTTAGAAGTCTTATCTTGGTTAAGTTAAGCTTATTTAATCCTTAGGTGTAGACACCTATTCATAAATTGTTATGATTCATCTTCTAGATTGGTGGCCTTGTGCCACGTGGGGAGTGGGGGCATAATTTATAATTTTTTTTTAATCCACTTATTAGTTAACTGGGTAATGTCCTGTTACCCGGTAATTACTCAATTACCCGCATAATTTAAAAATTGCCGTAAAATACTTAAAATTCTACTTATTTTTAATATACTTTATATATATTTTATACATTATTCTACCGTGGTCATATGGTACCTTGCATGGTATTAGTCCATAATTATCGGGTATTATCGCTCGACCCGTATTTTATCCCAAATTGGCCACTTTCAACGAAACTCGTTTTCTTTAATTCGTGTACCCCTTTATCCTTCATAACACTTATTTATCGCTTGTTATAAATAGCGTAAATACGTTAACGTCAAGATGATCTCATCCCCGAGTATAGGTCAATTAACTGAAGACGAAACTTTTAACGTACGAAAACGCGAGATGTAACACACATAACACGTAATTTAGGGTTTCATACCCTCAGCACTAAGTTTAGAAGAGTTATTTATCTCAAATAAGTCAATTCCAAACACTGAGCAAGCCAAGCGACGCTCCAAGAATGCCATCACGTACGTAGCAACCTCTGAACGGCTCAAAACTAGCCAAAAGCAACTCAAATACATCAGATAAAGCCCAAGGAAGCAATTACATATGATTAAGATCGAATTCTACATAAAATCCAAAATCTGGCCAAAAATCACAACCGGGCCCACAGCCTCGGAATCCGACAACCCATTCAATTACGAGTCCAACCATACTAGTTTCACTCAAATCCGACTCCAAATCGGTGTTCAAACTCAAAAATTCATATTATGAAACTTTTGACCAAAACCCCCAATTTTCTCTTTAAATTCATTAACCAATTGCTAAAAATGAAGGTGGATTCATGAAAGGTAATCAAAACTGAGTAAAGAACACTTACCCCAATCGTTATGATGAAATTTACTCCAAAAATCGCCTCAATCCGAGTCCTGCATCTCAAAATATGAAGAAAGAACAAAACCCTCGATTTTTTATAGTTTCTGCCCAGCATTTTCTGCATTTGCGGTCAAATGGTTGCATCTGCGACCACCGCATCTGCGGTAAAAATATCGCTTCTGCGAAAACAACCTTGCCCAGAAATCCCCGCACCTGCGGATGTCGAATCCCGCTTCTGCAAAGCCTTACATAACTGTGTTTCCAAGTCCCGCATCTGCGCGCATGCAGATGCGCTACAAAATCCCCTTGTGCGGTTTAACTCACCCGGACTCTTCTCGCTTCTGCGACTCCAGCAACGCTTCGGCGACCATCGCACCTGCACAAATCAACCGTAGGTGCAGTCACACCAGAACCAGCAGTATTATACCTCAGCCAAAATTTCCAAAATGCTCCGAAATTAGTCTGAAACTCGCCCGATCCCCTCGGGACCACGTCCAAACATACCAACATGTCCCATAACATAACACGGACCTATTCGAGGCCTCAAAAAACACATAACAACATCGAAACGACGAATCACACCTCAATTTGAAATCATTGAACTTTGAAACTTCAACTTTCACAAACGATGCCGAAACCTATCAAATCATGTCCGATTGACCTCAAATTTGGCACACGAGTCACATTTGACATTACGGACCTGCTTAAATTTCCGGAATCGGAAGCCGACCCCGGTATCAAAACCTCCACTTCCGGCCAAACTTTCCAAAATTCCAACTTTCGCCATTTCAAGTCAAACTTTACTACAGACCTCCAAATCACAATCCAGACGCGCTACTAAGTCCAAAATTACCCAACGGAGCTAACAGAACCATCAAAAATCTAATCCGAGGCCAAATACTAAAATGTCAAACTTGGTCAAACCCTTCAAATTTAAAGCTTCTAGCGGAGAATCATTCTTCCAAATCAATTCCGAATAACCTGAAAACCAAAACCAACGATTCACATAAGTCATAATACATCATACAGAGCTACTCATGTCCGAAAACTACCAAGAGAAGTGCAAATGCTCAAAACGACCGTCGGGTCGTTTCATCAGGCGACCCTCCTTCGCGAACGCGATAATACCCTCGCGTTCGCGAAGCTTAGCAAGCCCAGGCCCAGAAAACCCTCTTCGCATCCGCGTTCCTCACGATGCGTTCGCGAAGCCTTCCACCCTCGCTGCTTCGTGTTCGCATACCCAGCCTCACATTCGCGTAGGCCAAACGGCCTCAGGCCCAGTCCTCACTTCCTTCTACGCGTTCGCGACTGCCCACTCGCGTTCGCGTTGGTCCCTCAAGTTCTTCAGCGTGTTCGTGTCTCTCCCATTGTGTTCACAAAGGCCAAATCTTAGCAGCCCCATAATTCCTCTTCGCAAACGCGGGAATTCCTTCGCGTTCGCGAAGAAGGAAATCATACACCTGCAACAGCAGTTCCAAAACAGCTCCAATTGATCCGAAACCATCCCGAAACACACCCGAGGCCCCCGGGACCCCATCCGATCACACAAACCAGCCCCATAACATATCACGGACCTGCTCGAGGCCTTAAATCACATCCAACAACATCAAAATCATGAATCCCAATTCAAGCTTAATGGACTTTAAAACTTCAAACTTCTACATTCGATGCCGAAACATATCAAATCACGTCTGATTGACCTCAAATTTTGAACACAAGTCATATTCGACATTACAGACCTACTCCAACTTCCGGAGTCGGATTCTGACCCTGATATCAAAGAGTCCACTCCCGGTCAAACTTCTCAAAACCTTCAAGTTTCTAACTTTCACCAAATGACCTCGAAGTGATCTATGGACGTCCAAATCCATATTCGGACGCGCTCCCACTACCAGAATCACCATACGGATCTATTCTCAGGCTCGAAATCCTAAACGGACATCGTTAAATTGAAATGCATTTCAACCAAAATTTATGAAATTCTTCCAAAGTGCCAACTTTTCAAAATCGGCGCCGAAACGCTCCCGGGTCATCCAAAACCCGATCCGGACATACGCCCATGTCCAAAATCTTCATACGAACCTGTTGGAACCTTTAAATCCTGATTATGAGGTTGTTTACTAAAAAATCCAACCTTAGTCAATTCTTCCAACTTAAAGCTTTCGAAATGACAATTTCTCTTTCCAAAACAACTCCGAACTTCACGAATTTCAATTCTGACCACGCGTACAAATCATAATACCTGAAGTGAAGCTACTCATGGCCTCAAACTTCCAAACGACGCTCTAGAGCTCAAAATGACTGGTCGGGTTGTTACACCTGCGGTTCTACTCCTGCGTAAAAACTCTCGCGCCTGTGATGTCCGCGCCTGCGATGATTTCTATGCACCTGCGCTTTCATAGCCGCGGAAAAACTCTCGCGTCTGCGATGGATTTCTTCGCACCCGTGGTGCCTGGTCTTGCTTCTGCGATCTCGCAACTGTGACTATTCAAGCACAGGTGCGATTGCACCAGAAGCTGGGAGCTTTAACTGTTGCTCTCCAAGTTCAAACTTGGTCCGAGCCTCGTCCATTTAACACCTGAGGACCTCGGGCCCGCCCGAACATACCAACAAGTTTGAAATCATAAAATGGATTCGATCGAACCCTCGAAACGCGTAAAACAACATCAAAACTAAGAATAAAACCTCAAACCAAATTGATTCAACTTAGAAATTTCAAATGCTCAGATGTTACTCCGAACGCGTCGAAACATACTTAAACTACTCGGAATAACACAAAATTTTGTGTGCAAGTACTAATTGACATTACGGACCTACTCTAACTTTTAAAATCAGAATCCGAACCCGATATCAAAAGGTCAACTCCCGGTCAAACTTCTTAAAAACCTTCAAATTTCTAACTTTCGCCATATGACTCCAAAATGACCTATGGACCTCCAAATTAACATTCGGATGCGCTCCTAAGAGTAAAATACCATACGGAGATATTCCCAGGATCGGAATCCCAAGAAGACGTCGATAATATTGAAATGCACTTCAACCCAAAATTATGAAATCCTTCTGAAATGCCAACTTTCCACAATAGGCGTCGAAACATTCCCGGGTAATCTAAAACCCGATCCGGACATATGATTAAGTCCAAAATCATCATAGGAACCTGTTGGAACCTTCAAGTCCCGATTCCGATGTCGTTTACTCAAAAATTCAAACTTAGTCAATTCTTCCAGCTTAATCTTCCGAAATGAGAATTTTCTTTCCAAATCAACTCCGAGCTTCCCGAAATTCAATTCCGATCACGCATACAAGTTATAATACCTGAAGTGAAGCTGCTCATGGCCTTAAACTGCCGAACGACGTGCTAGAACGCAAAACGACCGGTCGGATTGTTACAGTAATATGTGAATACATTCACTCTTATCACCATATATGGTTATTCCTCAAATCCCCGCTTATAATAAATTACTTTTCTTATACCATATTGAATATATATCTTTGTGTTTATTCATATACTCCACAATTTTTGTTTATTTGACATATATATTTATGTTACTTACACCTCTCTCTTTTTTATAGTACATGTTTAAAGTGATTAACTTATTAATTAGTTGTCTGAATTTGTTTTACAAGTATATTTTCATTCAAAATTATTTTTATTCTTTCAAACCCATTTACTTTTGTGATTAGTTTCAATATGTCAAATTTGTCAAAGCTTGAATTCGTGGCACTAGATATTATCCGAAAAATTTATTTATCATGGGTCCTTGATGATGAAGTTCACCTTGACGCTGAAGATCTTGGGAATACCATTATAGCAGAAAATGAAGCATCAAATCAGAATAAAGCGAATGCCATGATTTTCCTTCGTCATCATCTACATGAAGGAGTAAAAATTGAATATTTAACTGTAAAAGATTCACTTAAATTATGAATTAATTTAAGAGATCTATATGACAACCTAAGACTTATGGTATTACCGAAAGCTCGGTATGAGTGAATACATTAAAGGTTTCAGGACTTTAAAACTGTAAGTGAGTATAATTCTGCTATATATTAAAATTATGTGGAGACACTATTACAGATGAGGACTTATTGGAGAAAATATTTTCTACTTTTCACGCTTCAAATGTGGTGCTACAACAACAATAGCGTGAAAAAGATTTTAAGAAATATTTAGAGTTAGTCACATGGCTACTTGTGGCAGAGGAGAATAATACTCTATTAATAAAAAATCAAGAAGCCCGTCCCACTGGGTCAGCTCCATTTTCGGAAGTGAATATTGTAGTAGCATATGATAAGTCTGAAAGAAAATAAAATAATTACCGTGGTCATAGACATGACAGTAGACATGGACGTGGCAGGGGACGAAACAATTATCGTCATTATGGTGGAAATAAACATGTGGTAGTAAGGGTTCTCAAATTAATCCTTCAAAAGATAAAATTAATATATGTCATCGATGTGGTACGAAAGGTCATTGGGAACGCATTTGTCCTATGCCAGATCATTTTGTCAAACCTTATCAAGCCTTCCTCAGAAAGAAATAAAATAATGTGGAGGCACACTTGACCTTTCAAAATAATGATGATGAAACAGGTCCATCAAATAACTATGATTCTGAGGCACATCTTGTATATGATTTTGGAGGCCTTGCAAATATTACTCATTTAGAAGCTGGAGACTTCTTTGAGGATATTGACTAAAGAACTAATCATCTTACTAGGGAATGAAGCTATAATAAAAGTTGTCGTTTTTCATTTATGTTTGCAACTAGTTTATTTTTCTTGAGTGCATCTTCCAAATGCATCATGTGTTGCTAGTTTCCACATTCCTAATGTATGTATTAATATATTTTTTTCTGTTAGTCTTTTATATTTCTTATGGTGTACTTTTTGATTTTCTATGAAGAATATGAAAATTTTTCAGTCTTCATTTGGACTCAAGATTAATAAATATAATATATATCTTCTGGATAGTGCTACAACGCACACTACTTTAAGAGATAAAAGATATTTCTCTTATTTAGTAATGAAAGAAGCCGATGTTAATACAATATCTGGTAGTACAAGATTAATTGAAGGTTCTGGAAGAGCCAATTTATTACTACCAGCAGGAACAAATTTGGCTATTTATGAAGCACTATATTATAGTAAATATCAAAGAAACTTATTAAGTTTCAAAGATATTCGCCAAAATGGCTATCATATTGTCACGACCCAAATTCCCATACTCGGTCGTGATGGCGCCTCTCGTGAAGACAAGGCCAGCCAACTTACCCAAATAATTTCTTTAACAGTTACTAAACATAAGTGAATAGAATAATACAACTTAACGGCCATAATAATCAGTATTTTCAACCCCACATAACCCGACCGCGGTGTCAGAAGTCACGAGCATCTAAGAAGTAGGAACACAACTACAGGGTCATATATATATAAAATGAAATCTGGAATCCAAAAGATGAAGTACGGTGCCACGAACGCTGGCGGTCACCTTGCTCAGCTACATTAGTATTACCTTCAGTCTGCTAAATACCCGCTACAGGGTGAACAATGCCTGCAACTGCACGCGAGGTGCAGGGAGTAAAGTGAGTACTTCCAACTCAGTGGTAATAAGAGTAAATAATAACTGAGAGGCAAGAAATCACGCAAGAGCACTCGATCATATTATATAGGACAATACAACTCTTTGAGAAAACAGTAAAACCGTGAAAAATCCTTTAGAAAATATCTGGCTCAGTTTTAAAACCTCTTTTGAAAATATCCTTTTCCAACAGTCAAGCAAATGAATGCGTAATCAGATAGTGCAAGTCCGCACATAAGTCAGCCCCTCGGCACAGCACTCCACTAACAATTAACACCAGGGCGTCTGGTAAACAGTCCAAGATGTAGCATGAATGCCAATGAAATGAGAGTGCTGAATGTCATGACACGTATTACAACCAGGAACCAATGCATGAATGCAATGCAATGCATATGACCGTTGCGGTGCGCAGCCCGATCCATTTGGGTACCCGCGCTCACTGTGGGGGTTCAAACTCCGGAGGGGCTCCTACAGCCCAAGCGCAATATCATCATAGTATCGCTGCGGCGTGCAGCCCGATCCATCCTTAGTCCAGAACATGCAAATGAGCTACTCGGGCAATGTCAAGTAATAGCTTTTAACTCAAAACATCAGAAAAAAATACAATTTATGTCTTTAAACTTTAACAATATGACTGCACATTTCAAAACACGGTTTAACTCAGGACTGAAATCATTTAATATGCTAAGTGTCATGAAAACAGTGATTATTCAAATAATCGGCACGAAGCCCAAAACATGGCAATCAACCCAAATCACGATAGCATCAAGTAGGTTTCAGTCAATTACGCAGTAAAATCAACAACCGGGACGGACCAAGTCGCAATCCCCAACGGTGCTCTACCCCACGCTCATACCTGGCGTACAAGTCACCATAATACAGCCTTATGATGTGCAAATCCGGGGTTTCAAACCCCTAGGATATCATTTACAAGTATTACTCACCTCGAACCGGTGAAATCTCTAGCTCTCGACGCCTTTGCCCCTCAAACCGGCCTCCACGCGCGTCTAATCTAACCAAAATCAGAGCGAATACATTACAATATGCCAAGGGAACAATACCCAATCGAAAACAACCAAGAAATAGCAGAAATCTCGAAACTAGCAAAACCCGAGCCCCGGACCCGCTTCTCAAAAAATTACGAAATTCACATCACCGGATTCCTCGTTTCGCCACGAGTCCATACATATAAAATTCACCAAAATCGGAGTTCGTTTGACCCTCCAAATTCCATTTTTACATCAAAATTCTCAAACCCTAACTTACCCCATTTTTACCCTTTAATTCCTTGGGTTTTCAGTGTTA
Organism: Nicotiana attenuata; assembly: GCF_001879085.1. Classification (NCBI taxonomy): domain Eukaryota; kingdom Viridiplantae; phylum Streptophyta; class Magnoliopsida; order Solanales; family Solanaceae; genus Nicotiana; species Nicotiana attenuata. Next base: position 269,851 of record NW_017671512.1, read on the forward strand.
ATTCATGTTTATACACAATAATAACATAATCTAAGCCCAAGAATCCATACCTGATGATAGCCCTCGAAACCCTCTTCAAAAATCGCCCAAAATCTCCTTAGTCCGAAGTCCAAAATGTTGTTCTTTCAAAAATTCGCGAAGATGATTAATTTCACTTAACTGCCAGGCATTTCGCTTCTGCGGATCCAGTACCGCTTTTGCGGCTTCCGCTTATGCGGTCAACGTTCGCTTTTGCGGACCTTTCACTTAAGGCAACCTTCCGCTTCTGCGGTCCCCAATCGCATCTGCTGGACCGTTTAAGCGATCCAATGTTCCGTTTCTGCGGAACCTGACCAGGGTTCCAAATTCCGCTCCTGCGAGGTCTAGCTCGCTTCTGCGAGGCCGCCTATGCGGTCCTCCTTCCGCTCCTGCGGAATATAGCAAGGGCCAAGACTTCCGCTTCTGCGTATCTTCCAATCGCTTCAGCGAGACCGCACCTGCGGTCCCATAATCGCAGGTGCGAAACCAACAGATACCAGCAAGGTTGAACCTGCAATTAACTCCAAAAACCTTCCGTTTAACCACCCGAATTCTCTCCGAAGTCCCCGGGACCTCAACCAAAAACACCAACACATCCTAATACCTTATTCAAACTTGTTCCAATCCTCAAAACACTTCGAACAACGCTAAAACCATCAAATCACATCGGATTCAAGCCTAAGTTTCTTAAAAACTTCCGAACTACGCATTCGATCAAAAACCCGACCAAATGATGTCTGAATGACCTGAAATTTTACACACACATCCAAAATCACCTAACGAAGCTACATCAACTCTCGGAATTCCATTCCGACCCTCGGATCAAAATCTCACCTATCAACCGGATTTTGCCAAAATACTAACTTCGCCAATTCAAGCCTAATTCTACACCGGACCTCCAAAATCGCTTCCGACCACGCTCCTAAGTCACAAATCATCCCCCGAAGCTAACCAAATCACCGGAAATCACATCCGAACCTTCTCACTCATATGTCAACGTCCGGTTGACTTTTCCAACTTAAGTCTTCCTTAAAAAGACTAAGTGTCTATTTCTTATCAAAACCAGTCCAAATCAACTCTAACACACCACATACCGATAACGAAACATGAAGAAACATAAAATGAGGGAAACGAAGCAGTGACACATGAGACGACGGGTCGGGTCGTCACATCCTCCCCAACTTAAACAAACGCTCGTCCTCGAGCGTACCCAGAGTTGTACTAGAAGCAACCCAATAGCTGAATGACCTTACCAAGCATATACCCGGGGTGATCCTCGTCACCCTATCTCGCATAGGTCCGATAACACAACATAGCTGAAATTTCACAGTCCATTTAAACCATAAACCATAGAACCACATTGCACTTTCCGAAATCGTCCACAATATCAGAACCTCACATCTATACCCAGAATAAACCCGAACCAGCTATAATAACCCATACTCGCAACCTCAGGTGAAATCATATGATATACCACATAATCCAAACACTCGAAACGATAGCCTCTATTTACAGCAGTTGCCCATAATAACCAAATACCGATAGAAAACCTTTTATTAGCTAAAGTCTTATTCCAACACTTCCATATGCTGCCAATAACAAATGAAACACGCGATAAACCGTAACCATTCCTCAGATCAACCATTCATGAAGCCACTTCCCTTTGACTAATATCACAACAGATTTCCAGGCCATACCTTGATATCATCTCTCTAACAAGCTGCAATCAATTCTGTTCGTATTCATTAATGACTCTAACGATCACCTCAAATCCAACACACCACTCTGGTGATATGATACCTCAATACAGGCCTAAGCCACAACTTGCATAATACGCGTACCAACAAGAAACGACCTGAATATACTCAAATCATGAAAATAACTCAAACAAAAGAGCTGTACTTCAGGCTCATCAGTATCATCACAACACGAGGCTGAGACCCCAACTCACATCATAGAAATAGAACACCTGAATCTACCCCGAAAGGTCATAACTCAACGCAGCTTCGCTACAATGCGCGATCCTATCCAAACACTGTTACACATGGAGCACCTCAAGACACTATGCCCAAAATCGACAGCCACGCACAATTTGATGTCTGACACCAAGGCAATTCATTGCACCCACGGTGCAATAAACAACATACGACACGCCACCTGATAGGTCATAACCTACACTCCATTTACCGAGCAACATCCGATTACTCTTCCCGCTCGACTTCCACTATGAATCCCCAATAGATCTGCACCACGTGTGCCCATAACCAACAAATCATAATGCCTCACAACACAGAAAAAGCAACTCATAGATCTCCCCAGATCACTAACAAGTTCAATAACGATTGAATCCACCTGTCCCTCAACAACACAACTCAAGACTAACCAAGCTAACTCAAGCTAAATACGTAGCCACATCAGCTTACCAACGAACTTGTTACCAAGAAGCCTGAAGCTGCTCTTTCCACTACTATAACTCCTGCCAGAGCCGTACGATACGGTGCCCGGCACCAAATAAATACCGAAATCTGCGATCTCACCCGACGACATGCCCGGCCACAAAAAAACGCATCCGAAAAGTCACTCAATACCGGAACTGAATCAATGGTTGAAACCTCTGCACTGACATCCATCACGAATGCCCCATTAAGAAGAACAATCCTTCTCAGCCGTCCGCTGCATCTTTTGAAATATATACCACTCTGCAAGAACATAATCCAATGCACCTTGCCGCTCAACTCGTGGCATTTCCGGCATAGCCCGTAGCAGAATAGTCTAGAATAACCCAACACTAAGACAACCAGTCTACAATCCAATATCATATCCAAAATCTGGCATACCAAGCAAAGAAAGATCCACTCGGACCTCTAATTCCCAATAACCGCTAGACGGTGCCAATACACACGATTTACAACAACTGCATCGCCTGAACACGAGAACTCCTAGTCTCCAACTCCATATAACACACAAATCACTATACCTGATCCCAAATTCCGCCGTATGAATACATATCACCCTCAAATACCCGATCATTCCACGAGAGACATTATAAAATTTCCGCGTGCCATGAACAAACTCAAATATCCGTAGTCGATCCAACAAGAAAATGCCGCAATACTACCGAAGTATTATCAGTTTACATCACATTGCCATTTTACTGGAACATATACCCCCGTCGAATCCCTATGGTTGGCAATACCATTTTCCTTAATCATTTGAAGATCGATTCTTTAATCACCTGCAGCTACTCGTGCTGCTTAAGAATTTAATGACTTTCCATTATGCTCAGAACCGTAACCTTACATACACAAATCCCAATCCTCCACCACATACATACCACACTAGTATAACATGAGAACTCCATCTCCCTTCCTAGCCACAAACATCTACGTACTCCACTAGTCAAGAACTCTCCATCAATCCCATCAAGAAGAGAAATCATTACACATTCCATGCTTCGCATGCCCATAGGCAATTTATATGTCTCTAAACCACGGTAAAACTTATCAAGAACTCTCCCCCAATTCCATCTTCACGAGCTAAACTGCCAGGACTGAATCCTTCTATCCCAACCGAGCTAAACAAGCTGTCAAAACTCAAGAACTTTGCTGCACAATACCTGTAAGGGCTCATTACCTCGAACGCATACGAAGAATTAATCATATCCTTACCATACCGATTTGGTCCACTATCAAGCTATTCCATCTATCTAATTTCCCTTCTGATTCATCATCAACTTGATATTCCCTCTTGCTGTAGCACCACAATTCCTCAACCCAGGCTCACTACACGAGACCCAAGGACAAGACCACACTGTCTAAGACCCATAAGCCACTGAATACTCTCTCAAATGTTCCCAGAAATACCACATTCCAGAATACTTTACTTGAAGGACTTCCCGCGAATCTGAATTCGTTACCATTACTTTCCAGATACCGATACATAGGATCCCATAATCAACATAAAAATACTACATGTCTTGACCTTTTCCAATGAAAACACATTCTCTACCCACATACACCACCTTAAAACACCTGAGTGCTACATGTAGATTCTTAAACACATTAAAACCATTCTCGAGAGTCATTCTCTCTTATTCCTCTGCAAATTACCTGATTTAACGAACAGAACCACTCGTGCTTTATTGACACTCCGATACCGTAAAATGAGACTTTCATCTCAATACAACCAAACACTTCCTGCTCTATGCACCGAGCATCCTCTACCAATAACAACCCTAGACATTCCGTAATTCTCATACCCTATGGAACATAATATAACCTTTGTCGAAATTCTGCTTCACTCGTGCCATCCTCGGCTCAATCTGTGTAACTAGAACTAACTCGCCAGCACACCTCGAGACGTACCCAACATAGCACATAACTGTGCAATCGGCTAATCAACAGCAACCTCCCCAACTTGGCTCAAAGCCATATATCAAGACATACTTAACAACTCATAACCACAATGTCATGGTGATATTAAACTCAAATCATCTACAAGTTTGTGAAAACACAGATCATCTAGTACTGTAATCCTCTACAAACCTCGCATTTATCCCCACATCAACTGAGTCCACTCTCTTAAGCGACCCGAATTTTGAAATTTCAACACATACCCTTCAATTACACATGAGATCTTCTAACATACACGTAAGGACCATACCACTCAAGAACACTCCGCAGGAAATGACCCACCTGCTTCGCCTCAATTTAATACTTCAGTACTTTCCACCATCATACACGTTACACAGTCAATTTAGTCTTCCTGAGTTTGAACTCTTACTGCCACATGTGATGCACTTCACTCCTCAACTAGGAGATACGAAAATATTCTTCACGCGCCCATGTTCGGGCTACACATCAACTCACAATAGGAAACGAATCACTTAACAGTTCAGCTATTGTCCAGCAGACTTCTTCGTCACTACTAAGTCATATAATTACATCTCGCAGTACTAACATACTCAACACATGAATACCAAACCGCCATTCCGGCTAATAGGGACCACACCGAACATATAAGTTCAAAACATTTGCTCACACAATCAGCACCTCGGTGCTCAAGCCATAGGCAAGGATCCGGCCTCAAGTCCTCCAGACTGGCCTAACATGCTCACGAAGATTACATCTCGCCCCTCGATCGGGGAAATCCCAAACCATCAAGGCACATATAACACTGAACGCTCACGTGCGCATACAGACGTGTGGAAGGAATTTCAAGAGTTATATCTCAAGCTGAATCAAGTACGCACGATAAGAATTCCAAGAATGGGAAGTTCTCCTAAAGGTTCTGCAGCCTCTCGAGGATAAATACAGACGTCTCCGTACCGATCCGCGAGACTCTACTAAACCTGCTCATGACTCGTGAGACCTAGTAACCTAGGCTCTGATACCAACTTGTCACGACCCAAATTCCCATACCTGATTGTGATGGCGCCTCTCGTGAAGACAAGGCCAGCCAACTTACCCAAATCATTTCTTTAACAGTTACTAAACATAAGTGAATAGAATAATACAACTTAACGGCCATAATAATCAGTATTTTCAACCTCACATAACCCGACCGGGGTGTCACAAGTCACGAGCATCTAAGAAGGAGGAACACAACTACAGGGTCATATATATATAAAATGAAATCTGGAATCCAAAAGATGAAGTACGGTGCCGCAAACGCTGGCGGTCACCTTGCTCAGCTACATTAGTATTACCTTCAGTCCGCTAATCACCCGCTACCGGGTGAACAATACCTGCAACTGCACGCGAGGTGCAGGGAGTAAAGTGAGTACTTCCAACTCAGTGGTAATAAGAGTAAATAATAACTGAGATGCAAGAAATCACGCAAGAGCACTCGATCGTGCTATATAGGACAATACAACCCTTTGAGAAAACAGTACAACCGTGAAAAATCCTTTAGAAAATATCTGGCTCAGTTTAAAAACCTCTTTTGAAAATATCCTTTTCCAACAGTCAAGCAAATGAATGCGTAATCAGATAGTGCAAGTCCGCACATAAGTCAGCCCCTCGGCACAGCACTCCACTAACAATTAACACCAGGGCGTCTGGTAAACAGTGCAAGATGTAGAATGAATGCCAATGAAATGAGAGTGCTGAATATCATGACACGTATTACAAACAGGAACCAATGCATGAATGCGATGCAATGCATATGACCGTTGCGGAGCGCAGCCCGATCCATTTGGGTACCCGCGCTCACTGTGGGGTCTCCGGAGGGGATCCTACATCCCAAGCGCAATATCATCATAGTATCGCTGCGGCGTGCAGCCCGATCCATCCTCAGTCTAGAACATGCAAATGATCTACTCGGGCAATGTCAAGTAATAGCTTTTAACTCAAAACATCAAAAAAAAATACAATTTATGTCTTTAAACTTTAACAATATGACTGCACATTTCAAAACAGGGTTTAACTCAGGATTGAAATCATTTAATATGCTAAGTGTCATGAAAACAGTGATAATAATCCCTAAAGGATTCAAATAATCGGCACGAAGCCCAAAACATGGCAATCAACCTAAATTACGATAGCATCAAGTAGGTTTCAGTCAATTACGCAGTAAAATCAACAACCGGGACGGACCAAGTCGCAATCCCCAACGGTGCTCTACCCCACGCTCATACCTGGCGTACAAGTCACCACAATACAGCCTTATGATGTGCAAATCCGGGGTTTCAAACCCTCAGGATATCATTTACAAGTATTACTCACCTCGAACCGGTGAAATCTCTAGCTCTCGACGCCTTTGCCCCTCAAACCGGCCTGCACGCACGTCTAATCTAACCAAAATCAGAGCGAATATATTACAATATGCCAAGGGAACAATACCCAATCGAAAACAACCAAGAAATAGCAGAAATCTCGAAACTAGCAAAACCCGAGCCCCGGACCCGCTTCTCGAAAAATTACGAAATTCACATCACCGGATTCCTCATCTCGCCACGAGTCCATACATATAAAATTCACCAAAATCAGAGTTCGTTTGACCCTCCAAATTCTATTTTTACATGAAAATTCTCAAACCCTAACTTACCCCATTTTTACCCTTTAATTCCTTGGGTTTTCAGTGTTAATTCATGTTTATACACAATAATAACATAATCTAAGCCCAAGAATCCATACCCGATGATAGCCCTCGAAACCCACTTCAAAAATCGCCCAAAATCTCCTTAGTCCGAAGTCCAAAATGTTGTTCTTTCAAAAATTCGCGAAGATGATTAATTTCACTTAACTGCCAGGCATTTCGCTTCTGCGGATCCAGTACCGCTTTTGCGGCTTCCGCTTATGCGGTCAACGTCCGCTTTTGCGGACCTTTCACTTAAGGCAACCTTCCGCTTCTGCGGTCCCCAATCGCATCTGCTGGACCGTTTAAGCGATCCAATGTTCCGTTTCTGCGGAACCTGACCAGGGTTCCAAATTCCGCTCCTGCGAGGTCTAGCTCGCTTCTGCGAGGCTGCCTATGCCGTCCTCCTTCCGCTCCTGCGGAATCTGGCAAGGGCCAAGACTTCCGCTTCTGCGCATCTTCCAATCGCTTCAGCGAGACCGCACCTGCAGTCCCATAATCGCAGGTGCGAAACCAACCGATACCAGCAAGGTTGAACCTGCAATTAACTCCAAAAACCTTCCGTTTAACCACCCGAATTCACCCCGAGGCCCCCGGGACCTCAACCAAAAACACCAACACATCCTAATACCTTATTCAAACTTGTTCCAATCCTTAAAACACTTCAAACAATGCTAAAACCATCAAATCACATCGGATTCAAGCCTAAGTTTCTTAAAAACTTCCGAATTACGCATTCGATCAAAAACCCGACCAAACGATGTCCGAATGACCTGAAATTTTACACACAAATCCAAAATCACCTAACGGAGCTACAACAACTCTCGGAATTCCATTCTGACCCTCGGATCAAAATCTCACCTATCAACCGGATTTCGCCAAAATACTAACTTCGCCAATTCAAGCCTAATTCTACACCGGACCTCCAAAATCGCTTCCGACCACGCTCCTAAGTCACAAATCATCCCCCGAAGCTAACAAAATCATCGGAAATCACATACGAACCTTCTCACTCATAAGTCAACGTCCGATTGACTTTTCCAACTTAAGTCTTCCTTAAAGAGACTAGGTGTCTCATTTCTTATCAAAACCAGTCCAAATCAACTCCAACACACCACATGCCGATAACGAAACATGAAGAAACATAAAATGAGGGAAACAAAGCAGTGACACATGAGACGGCGGGTCGGGTCGTCACACATATTGAGATTAAGAATGATGAAAAGATTGAATATCTTTATATTACTACAATAATGTATTGTAAGAAATATGTGCTTGAAATGTTACCTGCCCTTTCTTCTGACTTATATTGCACAAGTATTAGCAGGATTGAAACACATGCCGTAGTAAATGAGAAGTTTACTAATCAAGATAATTTTATTATTTGGCATGACCGGTTGGGTCATCCTAGATCTACTATGATGTATAAAATAATTGAGAATTCACATGAACATTCAATAAAGAACCAAAAGATTCTTCAATTTAAGGAATTCTCTTGTGCTGCATGTTCTCAAGGCAAATTAATTATTAGACCATCAACGATTAAAGTTAGTATGGAATCCCCAGTATTTTTGGAACGTATACAGGGTGATATATGTGGGCCCATTCACCCTCCATGTGGACCATTAAAATATTATATAGTTTTTGTAGATGTATCTACAAGATGGTCACATGTGTGCTTATTATCAACTCGCAATATGGCATTTGCGAGATTGTTGGCTAAAAAATAAAGCTAAGAGCACAATTTCCAGACTATGCAATTAAGACAATTTATCTTAATAATGTTGGCGAGTTTACATCTCAGGCCTTTACTGATTATTGTATATCAACTGGAATAACAATTGAGCATTCGGTTGCTCATGTTCATACACAAAATGGTCTAGCGGCATCATTGATCAAACGCCTCCAATTAATTGCTAGACCAATACTTATGAGAACAAAACTCCCTATTTCAATATGGGGTCATGTTATTTTGCATGTAGCATCATTTGGGCGGAAAAGGCACACAAGTTATCATATAGTCTCCCCATTGCAATTGGCTTTTGGACAGGAGCCAAATATTTTCCATCTTAGAATCTTTGGTTGTGTGGTATATGTTTCAATTGCTCCACCACAACGCACAAAGTTGGGTACTCAAAGAAAATTGGTAATATATATTAGGTATGGATCTCCTTCTATTATAAAATATCTGGAGCCTATGACTGGAGATTTATTTACGGCAAGATTTTTGATTGTCATTTTGATGAATCAGTATACCCAACATTAAGGGGAGAAAATAAGCAGTTGAGAAAGGAGATAGATTGGAATGCATTATCACTATCTCATTTAGATCCTCGAACAAATCAATGTGAACAAGAGGTTCAAAAGATAATTCATTTGCAAAATGTTGCAAATCAACTGCCAGAAGCATTCACTGACCTACCAAGGTGACTAAGTCACATACTCCAGCTGCTAATGCTCCAATTTGAGTTGATATCCCAGTAGGATAATCAATTAAAGTAAATGAGTTTAAACCACGCTTGAAACATGGTAGACCAATCGGTTCTAAAGATAAAAATCCCCGAAAAAGAAAAGGAGCAAATGATCAAAGTGATCATAATACGGAAGTAGTGGCTAAAGAAGAGCACAGAGACATAACAAATGATAAGACCTCAAGGGAGGTTCAAGTATCTGAAAATAATAAGAATGAAGAGATCTCAATAAGTTATGTCTCAACGGAAAAAAGGTGGAATCAATAATATTGTTATCGATAACGTTTTTGCCTATAATGTTGCTGTTGAAATAATGCAACAAGATGATGATCTTGAAACAAAATCTATGGATGAATGTAGATAGAAAAATGATTGGCCAAAATGGAAAGACGTCATCCAAGCATAATTAACTTCAGTTGAAAAACGTGAAGTCTTCAGACATGTTGTTCGAACACACAAAGGAATGAAGCCTGTAGGGTACAAATGGGTTTTTGTGCGAAAACGAAATGATAAAAAGAAAGTCGTTAGATATAAAGCGCGAGTTGTGGAACAAATATTTTCACATAGACATTGCATTGATTATATGGAGACATATTCTCCTATGGTGAATGTTATCACGTTCAGGTATCTTATAAATCTGGCAGTACATGAAAAACTTGATATACGTCTAATGGATGTTGTCACAGCCTATTTGTATGGCTCATTAGTGTCACGACCCAATTTCTCCCTCCGTGAACTGTCGTGACGGCACCTAGTCTCTACGACTAGGTAAGCCTAATATTGCAAAAATTAAATGAAAACACAAAGCTAATTGTATACGGCTAAAATCGGAGAGCCCGATTTCACTATCATTATGTCCTTCCGTAGCTTCTCCTCGAAAGGCCTCGAAGGCCCGGGGGCACAGTTCGGGGTTTCAACCTCAAAGGTTCTTTATGTCCGACCTCGGGACAACACAAGTCGATGGTTATCATGGATAAACGGGAAGTTCCCTAGGCACGTGGTCCAAACTGACAACATCTATAAGAATAGTACCAGTCTGTACCAGACTGCTAGGTAGTTGTACTAGCTACATTTCTTTGTAATAAATGCAGATGTACTATGTTGGGTTTCACCCTCATATATAAAGGGGACCCCCATCACTTTGTAAAGAAGGAGGATACAACACAACACACAATATTGAATGTAAGAACATTCTCTGCTCTCTAACCTAAATACATTCTGCCTTGATCTTATTATTTATATTTATTGCTTACATTTATTGTGTTCTATTAATTGTTCTTCATTTATTGCTCATTATTGATCATAAAGAGCCTTCGTCAAAGCTCTCAAAGCTGTTAGTCCTTTACCGGCTGTCCATACCTTAGTATTGAGCTCGACCTCGAGACCCCGTATAACCAGGCTCGAGGCCCCGATTCTCAGCCACTCGGTTTGCTTAAACATACTATCTTCAAGCTCTTATCTTATTTTCTAGTCTCACACTTAGCATCTACTACTTAACAACTAGCATAAAAACTGATCACGTATTGTTAGAACCACAAAATCAAATCTAATTGTAATTACCTTTTTCAAGGTAAACAGTTTGGCGCCCACCGTGGGGCTAAAAACAATAGTGATTGTTTTCTTGCTGGTTTACTACATAACGCAAGTTATCTTTCACACTTTTTCTTGTCCAAGAATCTTTGATTTCAGGTCAAAATGTCTAACTCACTGAATGCGTATGAAAACAACGGTCTTGAGGACCATGGAGAGAATGGTGTAGCTATTTCAGGTATTGGTGTACCACCACGAAATCCTGAGGATGCACCAGAGCCCATCCCCACGGATGTGGTCTCACATGATGCTCAACACGTCGATATAGGCTCCCACAATAACAGGAGCGTGCGCCAAGGAGACCCACAAGAAGCTTAGAAAACCCCAGCTCAGGAGGAATGTCGCGCCCCCTTTTTCTCGCGAAATCGGGTTTATGACATTTGGAAGGACAACTCATTCCTTTTGGGAATTGGGTTTGATTTAAAGAGTCGCCACCTAATGATTAGGGTGCATTAGGACACCAAAGAGATTTGATTTGAGTAACCAGAGATTGGGTAAGGGCTTGAAATTATTCTAAGGGGAAGGTGTTAGGCACCCCTCAGAATCCACTAGTGTGGTTCTCGGCCAGGCTTTTATTGTGAATTTGGGTGCAATTATCATATAGACAAATAGGGCTCAAATAAGAGGGGATTTCATCATATAAAGGTTTGAAAGTAAACAAGGTTTTAAAGAGTAATTAAAAAAAAACTTATTTTAAAAATAAAGAGTTAAAATGCTGAAAAGAAAGAAATAAAGGAAGAGGGGTCCTAGGTTAATTAATAATATGGATCACCCCACGCAATGCCCGGTAATCACTCCTCAATGAGGGGCTACACGTGACATTATTGCGTGGTCATATCCATATCTACCCTTCCCACCCCGTTAATGTATTAAAGCGCGGAATGGTCTCGTTTACCTATTGCACGCTACTACCCGTCCCAATCCTATCAGTCCCGGAGGCACGAGGACTACTAATCCTAAAGGGAAGGGATGTTAGGCTTATTTATGGTTTCAAAGGCAAAAATTCTAAGGCGACATACAAAACATGTATAGCAAGTTGGGGGAAAGCACATAACAAGTAGAGGCTCAGATATACCTCCTTGAACAAAGAAACACGTAATTAGCATGGCTTACACATACTAGTTAAGTTCTGATTAAGTACTGAACATGCAAGAGCTTAGAGGTTGAGGCAGACTGATTTATTACACGATTCAGATAAGAAGCCCGAATCAGGCCTGCCAGCTGGCTGTATTTATTAACAGAACTGATTTAATTTATAACTTTACCCTAAGGCTTGCCTAAGTGTTGGACAAGGATCCTATAGGCATGGTATCTATTGAATTCAGAAAGCAACGAGATAACAGGGTTTAAAATAAACTGAACACATACTGATTAAAAGAGGAGTCGGATTGTCAAAAGAAAGGCCAGTTTTTAACGAAGATTATAAGTTCTACAGCTAACAGTACCCGTTGTTACTGATTTTAGATCCATATGTGAATGAAGCGATTCAGATTCGATTAGGAGTTCTTATAGACATGCTTTCTACGCGTAGTTGATTTTGAACATGGTATAAAATGCAGAAGACTCGTTTTAAACTTATGAACATGACATCTAGGTGCTGAATTTTGTTTAAGACCTATGAACATGATATCTAAGTGCAGAAATTGTTTAAGACCTATGAACATGATATCTAAGTGCAGAAATTGTTTAAGAACTATGAACATGATATCTAAGTGCAGAAATTGTTTAAGAACTATGAACATGCTATCTAAGTGCAGAAATAGTTTAAGACCTATGAACATGATATCTAAGTGCGATTGAACGTACAGATTTAGATAATCCTGTAAGCATGATTTCTATATGAATGTAGTAGTCCTATGATCATGATTTCTATGTGAATGATGGGCATACAGAATTCAGAAGGACCTATAGACATGATTTCTATGTGCATATGCAGAATTTAAAATTCCTATAGGCACGGTGTCTACCCTTTTTGCATACATAGTTACTCGTCCTTTTTCACTAACCATCCCCAAGAGTTTATTACAAATTATTCTAGCCCGAAATAAGGTAAAATACATCAAAAAATAAATAAAAGTACAACCAAGGAGAGCCTGATTCAAACTTCATGTCTGAAATATGAGGTAAACCAACTCCAAGAGATCATGATCCAAAGCCTTTCTCCCATTTGGGTGTGTCAACGTTCCCTAAGAGTCTCAAAGGGACTCCGGGCAATGCTCACACTCACATGTATTATCAGATTGGGGATGAGTGCAGTGTGGAAGGGCCATCCCTCAAGTGTCCAAGTTCAGAGGGAACTCAAAGGGTCCCAAGGCAAGGCTCACAAGAGGAGGGCAGAACTTAAAGGCTAAAAAGGTGTGTGGAAGTGCAGAACAGAATGCTAAAGGGGAAAGGGAGAGGGAACAGCTACAAGTAAGCACACATAAGGGGTTCAGGGGAGACAGGAGATTATAAAGAGCCTATTGCTTAGGCAAAGGCAGACTTTAGGCATGCCCAGCAATGGAGAGTGCTAGCACACCTATAAGCCTGCTAGAACACATACTATTAGAGGCTAGGATCCCAGGGGATCAAGTCTGATTCATGGACAATAACTTGCAGTATTGCCATGCATCAAACCATAGCTTAAACACATAGGGGTAGAGGTTTTGGATTCATAGTAGAACAGGCAGAAAGAAATCAGTATGCTAGAGTAAGTGTTGAACTATACAGAAGCAGTAAGTAGACATGGATATAAAGATAATAAATGAACACATTGTTGTGGTGCTGAAACTTAATTCAGGACATATCAGTTTCAAAGAAAATAGAGAGAAAGCAAGCAAAAGGTCTTGTAACCGGCCACAGTATAAGCAAATAAAGAGAATAATTTTTGAGTGTAAGTATAAGTTCAGAAAGACTATGAGTGATGGCCCCTTGTGTTAATAAAAGAGTCATGTACTTATAGTGTGAAAAAATAGGCAGAAATAAGGTAAGAAAACAATTAAGGAACTGGGTATCAATTAAAATCAATCAGTACGAGACTTCCTTTAATTAAGGAATTCAGACTTAAACGGTAATGAGTAATAAAATTGTTTAAGGAAAGAGATCAAACAAGTATCTTGTGCTAAGTAGGCATTTAGGGGTAAATACATAGGAGTTTATATAAGGGCAGAACTTTGAAATACACGGTTACATAAATAAGGTAAGAAAAATTAATTAGTAGACGGTAAATCAAGTATCAGAGATTTTGTAATCACTGGTCCATGAATGAACCAAGTCAGAAAAGCTGAGGATAGTTTTTAACTTAAATCGAGTCACAGGGAAATCAACAAACAAGGAAAGAAATCAATCAAACCTATACAAAAGGAAGTCGCAAATTAATCAAAATTGAAAGCCATTTTAGAGGGAAGTCCTGTACATATAAAGAGCACACAAACATGCTAAGCTGAATTTAGGGCAAAGAAAGAAAATGTCATGTCATTGCAAAATCAGTAGGTAATAGGCTATAGGATCATGGTAGTCACATAGGTCAGCAATGTAGAAGAGAGATAGTATCAAATAGTATACAAGAGGTCCAGTGTAAAGACCTTAGAAGAGTTTAGTGGAGAATCAGAATTGCTTAAAGAAATAGAGGTTGAAACAAAGATTTCAAGACTCAGTTGAGCAGCAGATGAGACAAATTCAGAAACTCGAAATAGCTAGGGTTTCTGAAATCAGACAATTTCAAAGATGAAGTCATATCACATAGCCAATGTTCTCAAACTCGGATGAATCCCCAAATTCTAGGGTTTTACCATCAATCGAGTGCAGAGATGAGAGGATAAGTAATCAAGGAAAAAGATACTAATCGAAACAGGTTCAGCGGTCTCAGAAAGGGACTGAGACCTTTAGCATGCTCTTTCAGTAGCAGGAACTCATGAGAAGCATAGTAAATGAACAACATGTGAATCACAATAGAGGAACTCACAGAAACATAGTAGAAGAACTAATAAGAAACCTAATGGAAGAAACTAATAAGAACAGTAGGAGAAGCATATAACATAGTAGAAGAAACACACAAAGAACACAGTAGAAGAAACATCTAAATAACCCAAAAAAAAGAAAAACCCTAAATCGGAAAAAATATAAAGGTTTTGAAAGCATAAGTTTTGAAAGAAATCGTTTAAAAGTTTAAGGAAAACACGGATCTAGAACAGATCCAAAGAAAATAGAAGAACCTCAAAAGCTAGGGTTTCAGAGGAACCCAAACGGTGAGAAAGGCTTGGATAGATTTAAGCAGGAGGAGTCGAGGCCAGGCTCGAAACAGACATGGCTTGCCGGAGCAAGGCCGGAGATGGCCATAAAACTTGAATCCAACAATGTCTGGATGAAGCTTCTTCATGGTCAGACCATGAAACCTCAGCAACCAAGCGTTTATGCACCATGGAAGGCTGGTAGGTGGTGAGACCACCGTAGATTCAGGCCAGGAGGTGGCCGGAGAAGGTGAGCGAAACTCATCGGAGCGGAGGGGAAGGGGGAAGGTTCTAGAGAGAACCAGAGATAGAGAGATAGAGACGAGTGAGGAAATGAGAGGGGTCTTGGGGGGTCGTTTGGTTTAATTTGGTAAGGGCGGATCTAGACCGTTGATCAAAATTAATCAACGGCCAAGATTTAATCCGGGTTGGGTCGGGTAGATTTAGGATTGGGCTTGGGTATTTGGGTTGGTTTAATTTGAGTTGGGTATTGGGTTTAATTAGGCTAAATTAGAAGGCCAAATCTGGCTATAAATGAAATAGCCCTTTTTTCCCCATTTAATTTATAGAAAATAATAAACAAATTTCTGAAAATAAATTGAAAGCACTGAAATAATTTATAACATATAATTATCGATTTAAAAATATAAAATCCCGTTTTATAAACATGAGACGAATTTAAACCTAAAATGGCTAATATTGCAATTATGCAATTTTATCCTTAAAACTGCTAAATAAATTTGTAAAAAT